>NW_023339651.1:7713783-7757184 GCF_004916995.1 Morone saxatilis | reverse complement strand
GGGGGAGGGGGGGTTCTTATGGGTGGGGGGAGAAATAGGAGTTGCTGGTAGACCGAGGCTGGCACCGACATGTGGGGAGGTGTGTGTGAGGCAATCTACAGAACAAATGAGGGCACTATCGCCTGTCATATTTCACATTTTCTTCGTTCTAAATAAGACAAAGACCATGTGAGCAGAAAGCTCTTAGGAGGTATAAACAGCTGGAGAATGCTGCACCTCCACTGCACTGTGACCCACGCTGCAATAAATCTGTATAAAAGTGATTATGATGAGGCAAAGTGATCAAGCAAATGAAATATCTGGGCTTTAGCATATAACTCAGTGAGGTGAGGTGAGCTTTATAGCCCTTGCTCTAGGGGAGCCATACCTTGCATGTCCTGGGCAATTTGCTTCTCGTATTGCATGTTCTGTCTTTAGAGGTTTTGGCATTGTGAGTGTTGTGAGCATGTTTGAGAGCTTGTTGTTTGGATACTTGAAGACGGTAGAAATAAAAAAAATTATTCATTTGTTTATTGGGTTTCTGGAGCTGAATGGATTCCTCCCACCTTGCGTAAAATATCTCATATATTCTCAAACTATATTCTTTCACCCGAGTTAGCCGACTAGACAGCTTGAATATAGTTTCTTTTCAGGGGTTTTAGCTGGGCCGAGCCATAAGCAGCTGCCTCGGGACTGAAATTACATTGGGTAAAAACATTGGATATTTTTTATTGTAATCTAAGATATCTAAGATACACCACATGATTTTGCTGTAGTGCCATACAGCACCCAAGGATGTTTTTATAACACATTTTATGAACTATAACAAATAACAAAATCTATATTTGGAGATTTGGGGGCACAATTAAATGTTGCATATGCTATAAAAATGTTGAAGGATGCTTGAACATGTTAAAATTACATTTCATACTAAGGTTTTTACTTTCAGGTGTTAATAACAAATTAATAGATTATAACAAAAACAAAAAAACGATTTTACAGGTGCTCCACTAAATTTGGAGTAAATTTGGGGATTTAGGTGCTCTATAGCCTACCAGGTTTGGGGTTTTAGGGGGTCTTCTAAAAAGAAATACCAAATTTATGGGGTGCTAAAAGAGCCCCTAAAAAAGCTGGATCTGGTCCTGGTCTAGATGCTACTTTCGCTGTCCCAACCAGTGCACAGCACCTTGGCTTTGTCCTCAGTCAGTGAGATTCCTGTCGGTTCAGCCAGTCAGTGTCCCAGCTCTCTGTGCTGCTGAGTCTATATAGTGATGATCTAGCAATGATAACTGGATCAATACCTCCAGCCATGTGGACAGCCGGCTGGGAGCTGCATCACTACCCTCACAGGCAACCAAGTTGCAAACACCTCACCCCCCCCAACCACCCTCCCGCCGAGACTGTGCGCTCCACAACTCCTCTGACACACTTCATCTTATAATTTGATCAAGAAAAGTGTCACATTAAGCCGATCTTACGGTCATAAATGAGAAATATGTGGATTTTATGATCTGTAAATGAGTACCCCTTCATGGATGGTTATTTTAGTGTCAAAATATATTAAATACATAGGAAGGAAAGGCTGTACCTGATCACTGATTCCATACAGTCAGCACTGCACTGTAGTTAGTTGTTTATCTTGCTGTAGTTTAATTTACTTAAAAAAAAATTGTCAGATCCATTTCTTCTTCAGAATATTTTAAGACAACCAGTCAAGGAATAAACAAAAACAGATATAAAAATATCTTTTTTTTAACAAAATTCATAGATGTATCATCCTGTACATGTGTGCTAGGAATAAATGTGAGCCAGCAGCATAGGTAAAACCAATGAGATGTTACTTGTAGAGGAATGAAATTGGTTAATACAAAGGCATGTCCGTAATAACAATGTCCTTTCTCCGGTGACAAAGACAAAGTGCCTGCGTTTGGAGCGTACAAGCGCAAGAGACAAGTGATGGCTGAAGGTAGACTTTGGGAGAGCATTTGAATTTCATGTCCAAGAAGAGGCAGCCCATCATTAAAAAACCCTAATTTCTGTGTCAGGTAGAGTTACAGGTAATCGATCATCTTGTCACACCGATTTATTTTTTTCTGCCCGTTCAAAGTGAATTCTACTTCTTTCCAATTAAACTTGTTGCTGAAAAAGAAAATGTCTCTGGCTATTAAAGGCACATTTTGCCATGTTAGGTCTTTTTCCACCAAAGGTAATTTCTGAACATTTGGAAGAAAGGAGCCCAAGGGAGGCTGTGGCTTCCAGGCAATTCTTCATGTAGAGTTGATCTGAACAAAGCAGACCTTTTGAGGTTGGCATTGGACATCTATTAATGTATGTGCATAGTCTTGAATAATGTGTTTAGATCCTCTCAACTGGCACTTGAACAACATTGAAATCTTAATGCTACATCTCCTGCACTAGTTGTGCTGATGTCACTTCCATGTTATACTCGTAATTGTTACATTTGTAGTATGTGCAACAAATGAGATGTTTAAGTAGACCCTCAAGTAAGTTTCAAAATCTGTTTTATATTTTAAATGGTGATAACAGTGAACAAATAGAGCATTTAATTAATTATTCTTTGTTATAAATACAAAAGGTATGTAAATAGGTTTAATATGATTCCAGTTTGTTTGTCTACACAGAATAAATCAGTAGTGTGATTTCACCAAAGGACTGATAGATGCGTTAGGTCTCGAGGGGGGCTTATTTTGGAGAGGGTTTCCCTGCTCTGACAAATTCACTCAACCTGACAATCCTGAACAGCGGTTCTGGCCCTGACAGCGTTTGCCACCAAGGCACTGGGATGTGTCTGCATAAAAGCCATTTATTGGTACATTTCTAAATGTTAACGGTTGTCAGCTTCAGTTTCTTTAAAGACCCTTGGCTCACAGGGGGGATAAAATGCCTGCACTGTTCAGGCAAAATGCTCCTCTGTCCCTGAGAGACAGTGACAAAAACACCACTGCTTGTGGCCTCCACCACTGGCGCTGAGGTTTCACATGCGAGTGAGTGCTCCTTTGTCCCTGGGTCTAATTTATTTATGTGGCTAATCTTCAGGGGGTGGAGCGGCCATGCTCAGAGGTGTGTCATTTTACAGGGGGACCCACCGGAAGGATCAGTGACCTTGCAGAGACATTGCGCGTGATTCATTTCAATTAGCGCACAAGATCTGTCTTAGCCTGCAATCACATAAATAGGGATTATCAAGGGACACTTCCACTCCCAAAACAGTCCCAAAAAGTTCATACTGCTGTACATCTATCATTTACAGTTGTACTCAGGAGATTCTCAGCAGAGAAGTTCTGAAATTACTCGAAGTGGTTAATCAAAGTACATTTTAAGTTGACTCCATCGTTGACAGCAGTCTGGTTTAACATGGCATAAGAGCTGCATCGCAGAGCTCCCATAAGATTCCGTGTCAGAGTCAAGACTGCATTCATCCTTACCCAACAGCATTTATTTGGACAGAGGTGCAATGGCAGCAGAAAAAGAGTGGAGGAGATGGAGCCTTGATTAGCAGCAGCCTTCCCAGCATGCTCTGCTATGACAAATGACTGACTTCGAACAATATCTAAGGCGATCAGGATAAAGTACCAACCATTTCAAGGCTCAGCAAAATTCTAATTCTAATTAGACTTTGCACCACACACCAAATAAAAATTGTTCCCATGGCATTTTGGCCTATCAACTGTTTCTCCTATCGCTGAAACAAAACGAATAAAGAAAATGATTAAAGTGATAACAAAGGCATAAAATTTAAATTATTGAGGCACCACATCTGGGATCTGTATGTCACTGCGCTGCCATTTTTACCCTCTTATTCAGCACTCCATTTTTTCTGCATGAGAGAGACTGCAAAACAGAGGGAAGCAAAGAAAAGGAGAGAAAGAGCAGGAAGAAATTGTAACATTAAAAGGTAGAAAGCGAGAACGCAAATAGGCCTTCAGCTTTAGCGTTATTAATGACTCTTCAAAGATCTCCGACTTTTCCAATCTCTCAGAGAAGCGCATGAAGGAGTCTGCAGATGAAGCTGACCTTCAAAATGTTCTTTGGTCTTTAGTTAAGAAATTCACTCGCCATTATGGCATCATTAAGGAAACAAGGATAAAATTACTCCATGGTTAATGGCCTATAGGATCCCCCACCAAAATTTGTTTCAGATCTAATAAAACTGTGCTTAACACACTCGAATGAATTATGAGGACTGTTATGCAGGGTATTAAAATGTGGAAAATAGATTTTCGAGAGCTTGGAGGACTGGACTTTTCAAATCAGATAGTAGAATGGGATTTTCTGGGTAATAAATTCCACCATGTCTCAATTTAATTTCTTTCAGCTCTTAAATCTGAAGGTATGATTTATCGTGTGGTTTTGATCATCTTTAAAATACACTGTTCACTGTAGCCTACTTTGTTATTTCCAAGAAGAATAAACATAAGTGTGAATTCATAGGTTTAACTCTACATACATGAACACATACACAGTAGCTTTGCTATTGATGATTGATTGTATAAGCAAATAGTTTTGCTTATACTACTATTACAGCTAGAAAGCTGTGTAATTAACAAGACATATTTGAGATTATACTTATTATTAACACCTTCATTAGATTGAGGTTTGCATTTACATTTGCTTAACATGCGGTTCAGAGAAAGGATGCAGGGTTGGTTATTAGCATATCGCATCAGAGGGTAGAGAAAGCAGGCAGGAAGCTGTTATGGAGAAAAATGAAGCTGCAGGCTATTGAGGCTCTTCATTGTCTCACATACAACCGCATCACAAACCTGCAGAGCTGTGTCATTTCCACCACTTATTACCTAGCTATTGTAATCCAGACCTCGATGCCATCGTGAAATACAGACTTATTATAAAAAGGGGGAAAAGTTAGCCCAAGATGGTGCCACAGAGAGGTGGTTTGTGTGGTAATGGCATTTGCTCTCTTTAAACTTTAATCTTTCCTATTAATTCCCTGCAACTGGAGAATGTACGAGAGTTAATGTTCCATGAACGTGTTTCTCACTCCGCAATCTCTTCAAGCTAATTACCTTCAGGTGCTAAATGGTGGGAAATTGCCATCCATTTGGATGAGAAAAATTTCACCTCCTGCTCCCTAGTGAAACATTTTTTTGCCGGGCACATTAAGAAAAAAAAAAGAGGAAAAGAGGCAGGCCTCCACCAAGGTAAACAGTGGTCATAAAACTACCTCTTCCTGGTATTTTCTGTCCTCCTGCCTGAAACAGGAAACCATAGTCCCTCTCTCCCACCACATTGCTTACCGACGGAGGTCAGGTAGAGGTCAACAGGTGCTCCTCTTGACAAGGGGAATGCAGAACAGATGTTTGATTGGCATGAATCATCTAAACTGCCCATTAGAAACTTATGATGTGAAAGGATAGGACTCCTGGTGCTAGGACACTTTTTAATTTTACGTCGAAACAGAAAAGAGATCTTGAAGTTGCATGCATATTTAATTTAACTCAAATGATTTTCCAGTATCATGCAGACATTTGGGCAAGAATTGAAGTTTGTCCATCAAAATCTGTCGGCATATACTGTATACTATATACTGTAGCACGTTTTTGTTCTGTTTTTGTTCAACTTTAATATACATTTATAGGCAATTTCTTGGTCCTCAATTTACCAAGTTATACTATAACAACATTTTATGGTATTCAATAGTTTAGTTACTGAGATCTGTGTATATAGTGAGATTGGCCAGGTTTCCATCCAAATTTACTGCAATTTTTAACCAAATTTCCAGAAGATAAAAGGAAATGCTTATTAAACCCGCTGCCTTTACTGTTAACCAAATATTACCAGTTAATTCATCGAGATGAAAACCAGATGCCGCTAATTCTCTATATGCGTGCCATTAAACCATAAGGAAGAAGATTGTGCAACGAGATGACAGAATTAAAAAGAGCCAGTCAAACCTCAAATAGTAGGAAATATGGCATTTATGTTTGTTAAATGTATTAATCTGAGGAATGTTTCCAATTGCTCCACAGAGACTCTGTTTTAATCTGTTTGTAAAAGTTTTTATTGATACACCAACTTTTCCACCTCAGCCAAGTGTAAAAACTTCTATATTATATTTAACTTTCTACGTTTCCACTTTTATGAGCAAATTTAAAGTGCACATAAAAACAGGTAGATAGAAAAATAACTTACATACACGTCTACAACCGCACAGGGCACAAGCATTTAGACATATTTTAAACATGTCAATTTTTTGCTGAATTTGAGAGTGAAAACAAAGGTGACTATGCCTGTAATGTGTATTCTATTGTAATTGTCCACCGCATTTTAAACATTTTTACACACAGAACTATGGTAAATAAACTAGGTCAAAGTTGAAAACTGAACTAAGCCAAAAAAAAATATTTTGTTAGTTTCATACATGTTGTACTTCAACGTTTCCTTGCTGCTAAGGAAGAATCCAACCACGGTGGAAGCCTTAAACACTGAGTCCATCCAACTGTACTCAGCTCCCTGTGAACTCCATATGAAACCCTCATGGTGCAGTTCAGCGAGTTCTCAGAAAGAGTCAGGAAGATGCATCATATGAGGGGAGTAAAAAGGCCAGCTGGGATGGGTGGGCCACATTGTGATCACTCACCTTCATCCCTGATTTGTAGTCATTATCCCTACCAGCGTTTGAAGATCAAAAACAAGGACAGGGAGAGTGATGGGGGACAGAGCGAGGCAGCCGGAGAAAGAGAATGGGGAAAATGAGTGAAGGAGGGAGGGACAAAGAGACGGCTGGATGTGTGTGTGCGTGCGTCTGTCCCAGTGACTGCCATTTGCCCCTGTTTGGTGGATATAGGAGTGTAGGTGGCAGCGATGTTGGGGAGTGGGTGGGGTTGGGAGGAGGGTGGATAAGGGTGATAGCACCTTAAAACCAACCAAGCTGCAAAAGCAATGAATATTAAATTCACGCCTAAATAGCTGGGTCTATGTGAAGCATTACTGTATTATAATTTTAGATTTGTCACCGATGGGATGCAGGTTTGAGTTGGAACAACAAGGCACGTCAGAGCAATCTTTACTCCTCTGATAACGGCACAGCTGTAAATTGATAATCCTATCATGAATTATTATGAATTTGGCTTTTGGTGGTCTTGCAATCGGACAAATGCAAATAAAGTGTGTTTTATTTGTGCTGGGAAGTGTGATAAGGTAAGACAATAAAAATAGGAACATGTAACAATTAGAGGCAAATATAATTTCTCTTCACCCATCCATGTCCCAGGCAGAGTGTAAATGTTGAAGGACTCCCATCAGGCCATTGTATAAATTAGCCAAACCCTTACTGTGCTGAAATCTATCCCCAACTGTTAGAGTGAGAAAGCAGAGATTTTTCCCTCCTTTTTTAGATTTAATTATCTTTTGTTGTTCTTTTTATCTACCTTCAAGGATTGTCCTCAGTGGGGGGTTAAAAGAATGGGAAGTGGAAAAGACAAGGGGGGTGTCTGATAGCGAGTGCTGGGTATGTAGGGCTAGTTTGTCCTCTGTTTGATCTGATTCCTTACAATGACACAGCGGGAAATTAAATATGAAACCGAATTAAAACCACTGGTTTTACAACAAACAACAACAACGGGGAAACAAAGTTGGCTCCATTCCAAATTAAGCAAAAGTCTAACTTCTCCTCAGAGCATTATCTCTTTAGTTCGGCTTAGTCTGAGGTAATTTTCACTTCATTTAGACACAACATTTAGGGAAGTGTTTGATGATTTGTAATAAAACCCCAATTTCAAACCATTTATTTTGTAAATATATGTCAAAACAGTGCACAGAACATGAAATCTACACTGACTTTTGTTAGTTTGAAGTGTAAAATCCAGCAGTTTAATTACTTACTTCATTTTCTGTGTTATGTATTGGAGGTGAGTTATCCACAGTGGCAGGCCTTCCCACATATTGATTTAATAGACCTTCAGAAAGAGCTTTGCTTCTCTCCTCTGAGAGAAACAACACATGTAGAACATTAGTTGAATTGACGTTGTTAAATAATTTAGTATCAACCCATACTGTATGTGCAGTCATTCAAGTGAAGGCTGAGGTACAGTACAGAAATGAAACATCGTTACTGGCTGTTCCATTTGTTTCTTTTCTCTGGTTCGTTGTTCTGTACTTCTGCTACTCTCAGCTTTAGATCATTGCTCTTTGGAAAATATTGCAGGCATTCAAATTATTTGGCTATACCTGAGTTTGTAATATCTTTTTACTTTATTAAACATATACAGAAATGTATGTGGACGACATGAGTATGTGAGTTAGGGATAAATGATGAAAATAGTCATATTCATAATGAAATACTGTCACCAACAATATCATTCCACCTGTAAACAAATCAGCAGATTGTTTTACTTCTGACAGGTGGAAATAAGGGAGAATAATTTCAAACTGAAAGAATACTGGATGCAACAAAAACACTGCCGAATGATGCCTTTGGCAGGTGGAACTGCTCCCCTGCCAAACTGTCACCATTTAGGCCCCGATAACGCAGGTAATTGCATTTCCAGAAGAGCAGGAGCAGATGAAACATGCTGTGGACAGATACTGCTGGCACACTGGCCCCTTCTGTTGGAAAATTTCATTTTTCCACAAGGAAGCCATGAATGCTAAGGCTGAATCCAAATCCGTTTTTCCGCACTTTATCAGTGTGTGGCCCACCAAGTGGGGAGATGGAGGTAATTCATTCAGCTGAGACTCACCACCCTAATCCAATTTCCAGCCTCCCCCAGCAAGAGATAATTACAAGTATTAAAGCTGTTAGGACAGGGGGGAAAGGGCCCTCTCTCTGAAACTCTGCTGCAGGCCCTGGAAATATCGACTGAGCGGGGGGATTTCTGCTGGGAGAACTCAAGCTAAGGTATTGTTCAAAACTAAGAAAGTGTGTTAACTAATGAGGCAAAGGGAATCTCAAGGTATAAAAGGACACCCATAGCCACATGTCATTACAGACCCCAGGACTTTTTTTTTCCTCTTTTTTTTTGCCTCGTGCATCACTTAAGCCTGCACGAACAATTGGTCATTTCATGTGTAAAGACAAGTCGGGGTTCCTGCACACTCAGTATGCATATAATAGTCCTTGGAATGTCCCATCGCTTTTAACTCCATATGAACTTCAGGATCAGACGTACAGGACTTCGCTGTCACTGCAGCTCCTAAAGAAATACTAAAAACTCAGGATGTGATGCCTAACTAGTTACTTAAATGCCAACAATGCTTCTACAACTACTAAAAACATTAACATAGCTCTATAGTTTTTCATAATGTCCTCTGAGGTGAGAACTCTCACTTTTCACTGTTTGTCCTTGCCCCAGCCACTCCAACATTGCCTCCAACATTGCAGCCACCTACACCCCAACCCATGGTAAACTATACCTTTTCATGTCTTTGAAGCCACAATAGAGGACTGAGGGTTTCTTTTTTTCCCCTCTGCTTAAACTTTGACTCCTCAAGGAGCGGAAGCTGCAAAAAGCTCTAATTAACGGAAGCAGAGACGCTCCTGCGCTCTCCCATTCAGCCCTCCACAATAGACAAACCCATGAAGCAGAACCAGGAATGGAATATTGAAGGAATGAATGGAAACGCACCCAAATAAGAGACCCGACATCACCCCTGTCCACTCTTAGTCCCTGCTTTTTTTTGTGTATCTTTGTTAAAGAGGGTCTGCCACAGGAGTCCCATTCTCTATCAATTACTGAAGATCAAAGAGGCATAGAGAAATGGGAAGCTGAAGTAAAGAAATGTTTTTATATCATCTGAGACTACTTTTCTATGAAAGTACGTTTAGTCACACACAAATGCAACCCGCCACAAAGTGCATTTTTTAAAGCCACACAATCCTCTAGATGTTTTTTTTTTACAGTAGCATTAGAATATATTACAGTTTTTTTGTTACACTTAAAAAAACAAGCAAAATAGCCTACATGTGCAGGATTTGATTAATTTAATTCCGTTTTATTCATTCAGTTAATCTGTAGAACATGAGAAAATAGCTAAAATGTTACATCGCAGTCTTAAAATTACCTCCTGGACCTGGACCAAAAACACCATTGCAATATGTCAGAACTGCTTTTTGTGATATTCCAGTACATAAGAGAAAACAAGCAAACCAACAAAACAAAGAGGCATTGTAAAACACAATCTCTTTGGTGAATAGTATAGTGTGTATTAAATGGATTATATACCACATAACAAATATGTTTCTGCCCTACTACTGACAATACTTTACTTTTTCACTCCATGTAGAGTATGAACTCTTTTCCATGCTTAGGTGCGACAGTGTAACTGGTTCTGCTTACTTAAAAAAAACATTCAGTATTGTTTTGGTAATTCACATTTTAGAGACTTCCCACAGCTCCATGTATATTCATACGAGCCATTTAAGAGAGGTGCTATAATCCAGTTAATGAGACTCAAACTGATCCTTTCCTCATTACTATCGAGGTGTGTTCAGGCTCCAAGATGAGTCAGTTATCCCTGTTTGAATGTTGTGGTAATTCAAGGAAAAAGCTCGAAACGTTTCTGCAACAGGTTCCATTAAAATAGATGACAGGAGTGCAATGATTATCTCTACACAATTGTCTAATTCTACTCTGACCCACTTTTATTCAAAGAAATCACTTCCCTCTGAGTTTTAGGTTATTTCTTCCCCAAAACAAATACTGGCAAATGTTGTATAGTAGTTTGTATAGCACCCTTTAACAACAAGGGATTTCAGAGTTCTTTAGATAAAACATAACAGATAAAAATGAGCTAAATTAGAACAGAAAATTAAACAGGAGAGCAAAAAAACAGTCTAGTTACAGCGCAGTGCAACATATGAATGAATAGTCCCAAATTTAATTAAAAGGCTGTGGTAAACAACAATACACTGTACTTGGGGTAAATAGTTACATATTACATCCATGTGATTCAGTTGAAGAATGATCTTACAGTAAATAGTGCTTGCCTTTGAATAAACTGGCTTTTGCTAATTATCCCTCTCATTTAAATTTAACACAAAGATGCTCTATGGTATATATTGTTGCTAAAGGGGCAGAAATAGCTTCCCTTGCTCATGTTATCTGAAATACGGACATTCCTATTCTTTACCAAGAATGTTTACTATTGTTTGCAAGCTTTATTTCCTTGAAATATTACATATCCTCGGTGCAGGGGCAAACTGCACCGAGTCTTGTGTGAAGTTTTTAATATGTCACTGGCATAGTGCTGTCTGGAAATGCAGTGTATTTTACTCAGCCCCCAATAATCTATTCTGTTCAGCCAGGCGCACACATTGACAAATGTTTCCAGCATTAGGTATTTACCTAGTGGAATGTAATGGATGTAAAGAGTTTGAAAATGCCTGGCGCACTAACAGCATGGGCAGTGGCAAGACTATCTAGACTGAGGAGAAAACACACTATTCAAAACAGAATCAATGGTTCTGAAGGATGGTGTGTGTGTGTTTGTGTGTGCGTGGTCATGTGCGTGCATGCATGTGTTTGCGTTTAGCTGTCTCTGTATATATGTGTGCATATCTGTTTGTGCTCTAAAGCGCTGACTGTAAACTTACCATAAGTCACTCTAGACACAGTAATAGTTTCAGCAAAATCCATGCGGTGGAAATGTAAATATTTTTCCTAATGCAAAGACAATGTAGAGGCATTAAGTGTCACAAAGTAGTCTAGCCTGAAAGAATGAATGTGTACCACCGCCCAAGGGTTTAGTGGTGAGAAGTTATAAAAAGGCTTACTCGAAAAACTGAGGTAATTCACCACAACTAATAGTATGTTGACAAGACACTAAAAACAGCATATTAATTTGGATCTTTTTTCGCATTTAATTAGCTCAGTCGTTTTTTTACTTGTATTTTTTTGATGGTCTGAATGCTGTATTTCAAAGAACCATCTGAACACTGCCAGGAATCAAATCCTGATGAGGACATTTAACTTGCCTCCTTTGATTTTATTTCTCATTCATCGCCCAAAAACAGTACAGTAATATTTAGCGCTCAATAGACAAAAAAGTTAACTTCCAACTTTTTGTTGTAGAATGTAAACCACCTCACATCACAAAATCCCTAAATTTCCAAGGAGATATACCAAGGACAAAACCTGATCTCTTGTCCTGTGGGCTCGGTACCATTTGACATTTTCATCATCATTGCCAAATATAATGTCTTAGTTTATTGTCAAATTAAGTTCTCAATACTTTTGTGTTGTAACAGCGGTACATGCACATTTTCTAAATAAAATTAAAATTTCAGTCAGGAAATATCTGATCAAAGACTCAAAACTAAGACTCTGGCAAAGCGTTCGAATCCAACTTTCAGCACCTCTGGTGCTATAGATGCATTCAGTCTGTACTCGGAGAGCCTTAACGTGGGGGATCTGCATGTGTGTCCCTGGCAGGCTGAGAGATAAGGGTTCCTGCTGAGACAAGGGTCTGTTTTGGGAGAGTTTGAAGGGGTTGATCCCCGGTTCAGCTTGGATTCTCTTTCTGCATCTGTTGGCTGATCTTTTTTTTTCCTCTCTCTCTCTCTCTCTCTCTCTCTCTCTCTTTCCCTGAAACTACTTTTCAGCCCTATAGAGGCCTACACCAGCCATCTCATTCATTACATGCACCATGCGTCCTGTCAGACATACAGGCAGCCAGGACACTTTCTGACAAAAAAGGGGTAAGCTCATTTAAAGTATGCAGATTTTGTAGGTCTATTATCTTACTAACACTGTACTTATCCAAAATGTACCAACATTATTGGCTGTGTGTGGAAAAGTTGGATCAAAGGTCTAACTACCCTTTAGTACTTTTCAGTGACTTTAAAGTTGACTTTGAAACTGTTTTGGGAATAATGTGAATGGAAATGGGAAAAAAACAAACAGGCATGTGGTTAGGTTGAAGAAAAGGCAGGTCTGACACATCAAAAGTCCCATATACCTTTTAGAAATGGGATTTATAATCCTGCCTACAACAGGAGGGCTGCTATGATGTGCAGTCAATATATGGGTGGCACTCCCCATAAAGGCCTCGGCCTTCTTTTCTATGATTTATTGTCACAGCAGCTCAGCTCAGACGGCCTCATGAAACCTTTGTCAGTCCACTAATGACACTGTTTTTGTTATTTGAATCATTTTTGTTTCCTTTTCCCACTTTAACTGTTTTGATCTATATTCTTTCACCAAAAGAGTCAATGTTTATACTTTTACAGAAATATATATATTTTTTCAAACTGAGCATGGTTGTTAAGGCATAGTTATATATTTGAGAAAAGTGCATACATGTTACCTTTGCTTTCATTCTGTATTTTATGATTATTTAAATTACAAAGTGAGTTGTTCTGCTTGATCCCAATGAGCAATGACATCTATGAAACTGTACATGAAGTTCAGTGTACAAGATGAAACTGTAAGGTTGACATATACTGCTGGATGTAATTTAACCCACAATCTCAAAGAGGTGGACAGTAATAATTTTATTTTATTGTAGAGGGCTCACGTTAAAGAGTGTGGTTTACTTATATTTTTATTTCACATATAGACACATTCTACACATCCATCCTTTAGTCTTCAACATCCGCTCTTTGTTCTTTTAAATGATGATGTTTCATTACAGTAAAAGACGTTTGTCTGGTTGGGCTAGTTTGTGGAGGTTTGATTTCTACTTGTCAAAATTAGTGGATTTAAGGTCAACCTGGGTTATTATATTTAGTTCTTGTTGAAATTCCAGATCAATCGAAATTTTATAAAATCACTTTTTCTTTGTAGTTATTATTAAAAATATTTTACTTTTTACTTTTTTTTAACAATATATATTCCTTCATTCTTAGCAACAGAAATGTCCAGAACTGACCTTATGTATGAAACCGACCTTTGCCAAAATCCCCTTGTAATTTGAGCTTAATGTTGCTCCAGACGAATTAAGTGCAAGTTAATGATTAAGCTATGAATCTATCAGACACTTGGTATGGGAAAGTTTAAGGGAGGAACAGCTTGGCCCGGCTCAACAATCATTAAAACGTGCTGACAGCGATGGGAGAACAAGTTCCCACTTTGATCCGATGACAGACCTGAGCTCAGCCTAACGTCACCCTCCTGCTCTGCCTCTGCTCCCTCACTTTTATTAACTCTGAAGTTCAGACAACAACACCTTCCACTCAAGATCTGGTGAATATAGTCTACATTTAATACTCATATGAAAGGAGTTATGGCGTATAAGGAGCCTAATCCATTAAGAGTGCATACAAGAACTGTGTTGCTTTGTTTTGCCACCCATACAAATTTGTGTGGGTCACAGATTAGCAAAATAGAAAGTCAAGATATTAAGATTTGATTGTTTTGTCTATATCTCAATCCTAATAGTGTCCTCATCCATTAAGATGCTTTTATTAAGTTCCTGACATCTAACAATCACGCTCATTAATGTCTGTCTATATAATGAATACCAACAGACTGATATTCGTGGTGATCTCACAGTGATCTCTTTTTATGTTCTTTGAATTTTATATGGCAGGTTTTCATAGATAAATAAAACTGAATTATATTCTCATTTTGATTCTAAACATATAGTAGTGAATATTTGCATCAAACAATCTTTTGCCATTAGTTAGGATTACATCTGTGAGTAATAT
This sequence comes from Morone saxatilis, assembly GCF_004916995.1. Lineage (NCBI taxonomy): Eukaryota > Metazoa > Chordata > Actinopteri > Moronidae > Morone > Morone saxatilis. Next base: position 7,742,579 of record NW_023339651.1, on the reverse strand, counting down.
TTAAGTGACATCTGACAGAGACAGCGAGAAGTTTCTGTGAAATCTTTGTTTGTTTGTAAGAACAAACTTTATTCTTTCTTTTGGAAGGATTTATCAGCAGCCTGAATCATTACCTGACTTGAGCCTCAGCAGTAGGTGACAGTTGGTGTAAGTCAGCCGTAAGCAGCAACACCGGGGTAGAAATGAAGGTCTTCTGCTGCCCCCCAGGGGTTCATAGAAGAGATCGCAGGCAGTTGTACAGCCAGGAGCTCTCTCTGCTTCACACAAGACTCATTTGAGGTGATACAGCTTAAGCATATGTATACGGTCATGCTGAGGGAATAGATCTCAGGACAGTAGGGTGGACACTGTGTGCTTTTATATGAATATCCTGCTCAAAACAGTGTAAAAAAATTAACTGCTAGTTGTTGTTTTTTTCAAATATCTGTCTAAATATTATTTCAGTACACTGTGGTTGTTAGGGCTCCACTGTTAGTATGCAGATTATTCATGTTTATATATTTCCATTTGTATTCCTTTTATGTTACAATGAAAATAATGCACATAATGCAATAGTATAAGATTAAATGTTAAATGAGCGGCTGCTCTGAAGCTGATTTTCAGAAAAGAAATCAAATTGGTATTTAAATGACAATTAGCACATCTGGGTAATACAATAAAAACGATCATGGCCTATGTTACAGAGTAAATATTTACTCCAGCTGCAGAAAACAGGGCCTTAACAACAAACCGTTTGTAAAGACGTCTTATTGAATCGCAGTATGGAGCTTCAGTTCACTGTAAAAAGATGAACACTGAAGTGCATTAGGACGCAGAAATGCTCATAACATCTGTTTCCTTTGTGTTACAGAGGATATCGCTTTGTAGCAAGCAATATGTGCCATCAGTGACTGGTGGAATAATATTTGTGTTCCCCCCTCAAACAGACACACTGTCACAGAAGCACTTGTCTACATTTTGTAGTTGCTCGGGGAAAATAATTGCCTTATCTGCAACTGTCAAAATGATGAATGCCCTGGAGAGCACCGAGAATTGACTGATGGAATTGGGGGAAAATCTAATCCCTGATCTGAACACTTTGTATAATACATTAACCCCTCTGGTACAATAGGCTGCACAGAAACAGATTTGTATAGACTTGTAGAAATAAATTCAACAGAGGCTGAAGGATCGATAAACATCAGGAGTTATGGCCTCGTCTGTACTGAGTCAAACAGAGCGTCAGGAAACATTAAGTGTATTGAGATGTATGCAGGAGTTGAGTCAAAGAACAGATACAATAAATTATGGTATAATGCAAAAATATCTGTATTATCTGCCACATAGAGAACTAGAATTGATATGGATAAATAGAATTAGTAATTCATTCATCCTAAAATGTAATTGTAGCATTACAGCAGCCAGGTCACATAAATTACAGACAGAAACGAGGTAGGTAGGTAAATTAGGTAAGAACCTAAATACAGGAGTAGTGATGTAAAAAATAGGGCTGAACTGTAACATATATTGAATATACTCTGTGCAATGATGTATAATGTATGTATGTATGTATAATGTTTAAGAGTTACTGTATTTAAACATTTATTTTTATTTTTTAATTTTTCAGCCACGTGGGGCTGAGACAGAAACAAATTCAGGTATTGAATGTAGAATAAAAGGGAAAATATATATCTGTGAAATCTGGAGACAAAGGACAAATCTTAAAATCTAAAAGAAGGTTCAAATGAATATCCCAATATTCAATATGATGTGGCAAATACATGCAAAATCACATATATAATCACAAAATAATCTAACTGATGTTTAATGCAGTTGTTGTGTCCCACTGTTTTTGCACATGGGACAAAATAAACTTCAATAACTCATTTTTGTTACAATTTCTTTGGAATCATTCATTTGGACAACAATCTGTTCATATCATCACAATACAATTCCAACAAAAGCCAAGAAACGCTAATATTAAACTATCACTATGCCCCAAAAACATGTTCTGTAAAAATTTGTAGCGAATTGTCACTCAGCTTTACAAAGGTGCCTGAATGCAATCTTATCTTTAGTTGAATATTTAAGTGACAATGGCAAAGAAATAATGGCTAGGTTGAGAATTCAGTGCTATAAATGAACACACTGTGATATGCACAGGAGGATGATGGGAAATCATCGTGTACTCTTCCTCTATCGGTCCACAAGCAGCAGAGTGGAAATCTCACCCAGATATGAAGGGATATCTCTCCTGATTAAAACGATATTAACTTTTCATAACCTAATGTTCTTAAATGAAGTTTTCTAAAAATGAATGTCTGGCACCTACCTGTGAACGAGTTCTCCCTCTTTTTTGTCACACTTGGGTGGAATACATTATCCCCAATATTAGGAGAGAACATACCTGTAACAGGTTAATGACCTCACACTTTCCACACCATTTCACTTAGCGGGCCATAGCCAGGAAAAGCTAAACGCTTCACTCCCACTTCACTAAATTATGAATTAACCAAAAGGTGAGGCGATTAAAGATTCAACATTCTGTGGTTCGACCAATGGACAGCCTCCTCGTTGAGCTCGGGTGGGATATCTTAAACCATTAGCTGAAAACTGTCTTGATATCCATTAAGAAGGGCATAAATATTGGAAGAGGAGAACTAATAATCTAGAAATTACCAATCAAAATGTTTGCAACCTCAGAGAGAAATTACTCTCTGTAGTATAAATAAAGTCAACAGCACAATCTTCATTATTATACATTAATAAATAAATCACACGTCGGAAAGCATTGAATCATTGGGATTTTAAATTATCTGTCATGAAATAGTGGAAATATTTTAACAGCTGTCATTTTTATCATGTAACCCAAGACTGATTTAGAGAAATATAATTTTTTAACAACAATGTTCAGCATTAACAAGCATTTTCTGAATATATTACCTTGTATTTGCACAAACTAGCTGTAATCGCTGGCATTTTTAATGCCTACAGTGGCCTAGGCGTGTCAGGCTTCTTCAGCCTTACCCGTTCTGTAATGAGTGCTGACAGGTCACATGGCACAAACTGTGATGTCTGAATAATTTTAACAAATGCTAAATCATTGCAAAGCAGCCAGAGAGATCAGCGACGTGAAAGTGAAGTGTTTGCGCTTCCCCAAGGCTCAGTGGCATCTGTTCTACATGTGTGCAGCAACAACATCCATGTTTCACCAATTAATTGTGCTTGTATTAGAGTAAATATTTGACTTTGAAGCGCTAAAGCGTTAATTGGGTCCCTTTCTGCAGTGAAATCTATGGGAAATATTTCACGCCTAAATGTTGTGAGTTGGAAAACCCTTTAAATGATCTATGCAAAATTCTTATATCATACACTGCAGAATAAATGTAGAGATATTTAGATTTAAAATATAGCCTGACTTGTTTTAAGTATGTATTGGATTATCTTGTCCTGACTGTGCTAGGCTGTTTGACTTAAGTAAATGTCTTTTTTTAGTTTTGTTATCTAGAAACAAGAATAGCGCTTATCTTATTTTAAAGGACCAGTGTGTAGGATTAAGTGGCATCCAGCAGTGAAGTTGCAGATAGCAAGCATTTAAATACAGCAAGCCTAACAAGTGTTTAGGAGAAACTATGCTGGCAGTGACGCACAAAAAACGCAAAAGGCCCTATTTAGAGCCAGTGCTTGGTTTGTTCGTTCTGGGCTACTGTAGAAACATGCCGGTTCATTGTGGCAGCCTCCATGGAAGAGGACCTGCTCCCCTTGTAGATAAAAATGTCTCATTCTAAGGTAACAAAAACACAATGATAATTATACACAAATGAAAACAGAACTATGAATATTGTATTCCATTTCTTCCAATAGATCCTCCTAAATGTTAAATACCAGACCTTTAAGTAATTCAAACTTATTTTAAGACTTCTCCTAGCTGAACATTCTCCTAGCTGAACAACAGCAGCATTATTTTGAGAAATCTTATTAAGTGAAAATCACTTACTGCACTGGCAGCCAGATTTGATGGCAGAAGAAAGCTTAAACTTGATAGGGTATTTTTTGCAGTGAATGATTTTGAATCTCAATTTTCCTTTTTGTCAACCCTGGCCTCGGAGTTTGTCGTGTCAAAAGTGTTTGTCCTGAGCACAAATCAGCAGAATAAGTCAGGCTGATGCCTCTCCTTAATTCTGTAAATTGGAGTGTTGTGAGTCCAATTACGGTCTGATGGTTCAGCTTGAGGCCACCAGGGAGAGCTGTGCTTGTTTCTCTGAGTCACTAGAACAAACCACTCAAACAGCCTCAGCCCTGCCATAAGGAAAGTTATCACTAATTACTACTACAGTGTTTTTTTGTTTTTTTTGTTTATTGTTGACAAATAAGTACAGTAAATAGGTGGTTGAAAAGGAGGTGAAAAGCGATGGAAAACCATTCAATTGAGCTTAAAATGAAGGAGGAGAGGATACAGATTCTGGTATTTCTTTTTCTTCTGTGTTTTCACAATTTCAGACTCTCACTCTTTTTTAACCTGGCAAAGGAATTATGTACATGAAACCTCTGCAGGATGTGAGGTTGTTGGGGTCTGTTGCCTCTACTGGCCATTAACTGGGGATTAGTGCTGGTGGGGCACACATCCCTTTGAAGAGGTAATTCCTCACACTTCCTTGCCATAGAAAATCAGGAAGCAATCATAGAAGAAACCATGCAGATTGTTCAGACAGGGAAGCTTGTGAACATTTGAACATCTTGAGTCACAATTAAGACTTGGAGTAGCCACTGCCATTGTGAAAACTTAGCACATCAGAAAATTAAAGATGACATCCGAATTGGCAGGAAATGCACCCTGGTCCATCACGCAATTGTGCTTTAAAGTGAAGGGGGGAAAGGGTAACAGTGAGATCAAATGTTTCCTTTTTTTGTAATAGTTTTTAAAAGCTTGTTGAGACAGTTTCCCATATATCTGTCAACACTGTATATCCGAGCATGAAGAAGACTATAAAAGTTGTCAGAGAGGCACATAGAGAGGCTCAGAGAACCTAAGAATACACGTTTGTGAGAATGATGACAGGGCATGAATCATTGTACTACTGCTGGAAAAATAGTGAAAGTTAGAGCTATTAGTGCTTTATATTGGAGCACACTGACTTCTACAGGGACAAAAGGCAAATATCCCCATTGGGGTTCTGCTGACATTTACTTTTCAAACAGAGGAAAGTCAGTTGTGTCTAATATTTTAATTTAATTTTAAAAAATCTTCACAGGGATTCCCATTATAAAACACTTTTAGAAATGTTTAGTGTTCCTGTAGAGCAGCAGGTTTTACATGTCCCTCTGGTTTCCTCTGGTGGTCTCTCTGGTAAATTGTTAGCATGTCGTCCAAGCCAACCATACAGTGTTGTATATAGCACTGGGGGTTTGTTCACTCTTTCAGAGCTGTTTCTATATTTTTGTTCTCAAATCACTGACTTTGTAAAACCAGGGGCCACTTGGTTTTTACTTTCGAGGCTAAATTGAAGGTTAGCTAATGCGCTTGTATTTAAAGTTTGCACGTAAACTGAGAGTTTTTGAGGCAGTTGTAAGGGTTGCAGTTGTGCTGTGAGGCTCTGTGGGTGTTTACTCTGTTCAGTTTGACGTGCAAGTCAAAACACAAACATATGCATTATCTCTTTTATGAGGTGCAATTCAGCCTTTACAGCGTTTGCTTTGGTTGGTCTCCCAGTAAGGAGTCTATAAAGGCAGCCACTTAGCCCATATTATGTAGCCTTTATCTTTGTTTTGATCATGCCATTTTAAAGATTTTTGATTATTTCAAATCAGCTGCAATATTGATCAATATGTCATAAGTCTTTGGATTTTATGGTGGTTTTTCAGCTGAAACGTAATGCCAATAAATTAATTCTGAAAGAGATGTAGCCAAGACAACTCTTTACAAAACTCCCAAACAAACACGTAAGAATGTTAATATTTATACAGCAGAACAAAAAAAAAAAGAAAGAAGACATTTTATTAGCAGTTTTGTTTGGTAACTTTTTTGAATACAGAAAGTAGCACAAACATTTTTCAATGTGCATACTATGGCTATACTACATATTATATATATAAAAGGTGCTTTGATTTAATGTATGAACCATTTACTGTATTTATTATTGTAAATACATATTTATTATTATATATTAGCATTTTCAAAATATTTTATTGATATCTTATTTATCAGTACAATCTGCATGCAGGTGAATTCGATTTTAAAAACATTAAAACATAATTATTTTAGCACATTTAAATATAACAGAGGTAAAGTTTCCTCCCTAGGTAAGCAAATTATACAGAATGAATTAAAGGGAGGCATTGTGTTGTGTAAATGTGGTCATTTGTAATGGATCCCAACAAAATCTGTGCAATTAATTCAAGAAGACAAATAGTTTATAATTGCATCTCTATTTGGTGAGGGTAGAGATTTTTTCTGAGGTACACTTATACTATTTATATGCATTGTTTGGATTTGTCATGGGCATTTAACAACCACATAACAGAATCCAACAGAATCCACACATCTGTAATGATAAAACACACATTGCTCTCAATATACACTTAGATATACAGATTTTGTGAAACATGTATTTACAACAATACCTAACAATATCTTACACTGGTACAGATGTGAAAACCCTAACAACAGTGACAATTATAAGTCTTTAAATAATTGACTTGTGTGTTTGCATGGATATCACACAATGCTTTAATCACTACAGTTACATGTTATGTTATTTTTCTTTTAGCCAGACATCAGCTATGTCACCCAGCTCGGGACGCCCTCGGAGCCACAGTCACAGCTCCCTCTTCTTCAAGCTGCTGCCATCAGATTATCGGCTGTTTGGTTACACGTCAGCCTGCCAGATATTTGATTAGCAGCATCTGTGTGAGCAACTGGTCATTTACGAGCCATGTGAGAGGCCAATGTCGCCTGTGGGTACTGATTGACACTGTGTTTGGATTATGTATTATTCCATTTAACCAAACATTTCCTCATTTATTGTATGAAATATATGGATTAATGTCACAGCATATTCTATAAAAATTTCGAAGCAATAGGAGACAAAGCTGACATGTTGTGATCCTACTCTGTACAGTGCATTTCAAACTAATCTTGATTACATAAAACCCAAATAAAAGTGACTATAAGTTTTGTGCCTTTACCAAAATTCCTAAATGCTGAATACAAGAAACTAGGTGTTCCATCGTATTCAAACTTCAGCTCCTGCCCTTTGGAAAAGTAAAGAGAGGTGTGTTTCCCCCCTCACAGGGCCTCCTTCCTGCACAGACTAACAAAGTACAAAGGTTGCTGAAAGAGGGTAAAGAGGAGTAGGGACGGCTGTATCTCTGGTGCCATTTATCGGGTTGGTGGTTTGACCCCTTGCTCCTTCTGTCCACATGTCGAAGTGTCCTTGCAACAAACTGAACAACAAATTGCTCCACATGCTTGTGTGGAGAAAACATTAAAGATAAAAGCCAAATGAATGTAACGTAAAATATAGAAAAATGTGGTCAGGCTGTGCTAAAATAAATATGCATGATTCTTTCAGGTAGATGTCAGTTAAAAGAACTGAAATTATGGGACCCCCAAATGAACCTATAACCTGGCAGCTCTTGTATCCAAACACTTTAAAGTGCATTTTTACTGTAACACAAAACCATACATTGTCATTCATACGAAGAGAAGCGCTTTCAGGCCAATCAGCTGGTGCTCATCTGTCATCAGGCATTAATGAAAGGTCTTAGCCTTACCACCTGTTCTGCATATTCTAGTGCCACACAGATGTTTGTGTAGCTGCAGGGGATGTTGCTCTGAGGCCAGCGGTGGTTGTCCTGTGCGGTATGTGCAGCACCCGTCCACTTTGCCCTGCCTCAGTAATAATAATAATGTAAGTCTTCTCTGTTCTTTGTTTAAAAGTATGCACACCTGAAGCTGTCCCCGCCAGGACACGCAGGTGCATGGCAGCAGAAAACAGCTTCTTATAATGCCCTTCAAAGCTAGAATGCAGTAACTAACTTGAGAAAGAAAGGGTTAAAAGTTTTCAGTGCATCAACAGATAGAAAGGTTGCAATACTTATATTTTCTGTGTTTTTAGGTTGATGATTTTACCCACAAACATCATCAGGCTGGTTTTGTACCAACTGAATGTAACAGCTTGAACCAGCAAAAGACTGAAAGTACTACTGAAGTGAGGACAGCCAGACTCTGAACGGTGAGACGGTATGAACAGTGACGCATTCACTTACTGTTGTACATGCATTTGAACAGACATGATTGATCACTTAGCTTAGAAATAAGCGAACAAACTGCGTAGTCAGTGACCATGAATCTTAAATCACCTTAAAGAAAACAACCCAAATCAGCAGAGTGATTGTTACTTTATACCTCGATGTAGTTACTTACTATACTTACTACATCTGGGGCATGAATACAAAGCCAGAATATAGTTAGTTACTGTGAATTACCCTGGTTTTTTAGCTTGTTTGTTGTTACTGCAAATTTAAAAAGCTGTCACAGACATTATACATTTTTATATTATTTAAATTAAAGAAAATATTTTTTAGCAAATCAGAACTGGCTTTTAACTCAAGTCTTTGTCTCTAGAGCAACCTGATAGCATAAAAATATGTATATAATGGCAATTGTGCTTCCTCTGAAGGATTCTCAGGATACATCTTTGTCTCTTATGTTAATATTTGTATTTTATATTCAACTATATTATTCAAATCCTATGAGAAGTTCTATGTATTGTTACTGTAAACCAGCTTGATGTACACAGTGCACAGATTTAGACAAAGACAGAACTGGTTCTTGGGCTAACAACAATGAGGGAACATACTTTAGGTGCCCTTTTGGGAGGGGACCTCATTTTTTGATAAGAATCTTGCAATAAGAGAAGGTAAACGTTAGCTTGTTAGACATATTAGCTTCTTTATATAACATGTTTTTTTTCTCCAAGAGGAATTTTACCCGTACTTTATCTGCACCCACCATCCATATAAGACCACAGCCTGGTGCGCTAGAAATAGAGTAGCTTTGTGTACGAGAAACGGCTGAGGTGCAAAGGTATGAAAATGTTCCCTTCCTGCTGCCCCAATCAAAGAGAGTGAGTGGCCACTGTGGAAAGGGCTGACTTGTAATTCTGCTGTGTTGACTCCTATTACAGTTTTACACAGTGTATAACAGGACCAAAGACAGATGGAGAAGAAAACCATGAAGGGTTTCATTGTCTGTTGTATATCTCTATATGTATGCTTGGATTTGATTGGATGTCTTTGAAATACCTGCCCAGATTTTAGGCCATACTGTACATGGTTTAATTTCTTTTCATCATCACTTGCAACTGTTTGAATATCATTTTAAGTAAATGTTGGTAACATTAAACTTGACAAATTACCATATGATCCTCCTTTTGTTCTATCATGAGTGACACGCTGTCCTGCTGTGGTGTGGCACACAGGACAGGGGTGCATCATTATTATTTTTAGCACTGTGGTTTGTGGTCAACGTGAATATAGGCATATCATTAATACACCCCATAGCTCTATTTTTGTCATTGACCCATAGTAAAATTATCACAGTATAATAATGTTTGCTATGACAACTCAAAATTCTGAGTACCACAACAGGGCGCCAGTCTATAATTATTGTTCAACTTAAAATAAACTGTCTCCGTTCCTCGGTTAGTGGTGCATGATACGCTATGAGTAACACAAATGAGCCTTTGTTTCTGTAGCTTCTGCTTTAAGAAAAAAATACAAATGTCAAAGTGAGGGAAAAGGTGGGAATGAAAGCCCACAATGGAGATTTTACAAATGGCTGTGGTTCAGTTACTCCAACATCATTTCCTATATGTAAAAATGGATATTTCCGGTGGTCATTCTGGTCTGCTGTTCAAACATTTCTCAGCATCTTTATTACATCCTTTAATCTGTGGCAACAGCGTCACATGGTCGTGCCCTCATGGCATCTGTTACGTCAAAAAGGAAAAGGCCTGTTATTACACAGTTGAGGCTGGAGATTAATCTATAATTGGTAAATGCATCAGCATCAGATTGGTAAATGCTCCTTCTGCTCCTTTTAGCCCTAAACTGTAATGCCTGTTTTATTGTGACTAATAGTGGCAGTAGAAAAGCACTTACTCTGTATTTGGAGCAGAGCCAGCAGAGTGGGACAAATGGAGCGACCCATTCAGTACTTTTAAATTCTTTTTAAGACCTCTTCGCTCTGGCTTGGTGCTGACACAAAAGGAGGTATTGATGTACGGCAAAGACTGAAGCTTTGTGTTATGCCCACCAGAACTGGCTGAGGAAACAGTTCTTTCACAGACCTTAATTCAAAATGCAAATGGTGGCACATCTTGTCCTCAAGAAACCTACAGTAGGCCTATTTTATTTGAGCCATGCAGTACATTAGTAACACACAACATGGACACTTTAAGAAAACACATTTTGACTTGTTTTTCTCTTTAATTCTGTTTGTGAAAAGAAATAAAAGCACAGGAATGTAGAAAACGTTGTAAATGTTTTTGGGATTTTCTGACATGGCGGTTTGCGGCTTTAAATTGTCTCAGTAAGGGATCCGCGTCTGGGTTTAAAATATATGTATTATGAGTGTATTTCCACATAGAAAACAAATGAAACATAAGTAAATATAGGAATGACACCTATTCACTGAGGATCAGAGCGGCGCTTTGTTGTCTTGTTTTCTTTGCACCACCTGCTAACCTTACTCCGAGTATTTACTTAAACTCTCCCCTCACCCACAAAGCCATTGTTTGTACTGCAGGGGGCTGACTGAAACTAAATGTCATGCTAGATGGCTAAAACCATGAAACGTACATGTTATTTAAAACTAAAATGGATATCTAAATTTAGAGTGGGAGTAATGCTTTATGTTTTCTTGTGGGACTGGGTACAGGGGTTGGCAGTACTGTGCGTAAACACTGAGCTCATAATCAAAATGATAAAGGGTGTTCCAGTGTAAACAAATGCAAACCAAGAGAAAACCAACTAGGGAAGTCAAAGATTACTCTGTGTTTGGTTAGAAAATCCCTGGTGTTTATCACGTCACATGTAATCTAGTAGTATAACAGGCCTTTTCTTGGGATGATTAAACCTTAAAGCATCAACAAAATTCAAACACAAAGTAGTCAAAGTATAAATGCGAATTGAGTGTACACTCTTTGTAAAAGTTGACAATTTTCTTGAGAATAAGTATTTTCAGAGTGTTTTTAACAGCACATTTTTGGCAAACACCTCACAGACAACATCTAGGCTGTATTGTAAGGATGAAAATCGGGTACTGCATTTTTTAAGCCACCACAGTCGTCACAATAACTGTTATTTGGTGTCTTTATACATTTTGGTGGCTGTGCTAAATGTACACTCGTCAGACAGCTTGAGCCCTTTGTCCGTGTCTCAGGGGCATTTCTTGCATCTTTTGCTGAATCTTCCTGAGTAAATGGGCGTCCATTTCCGTTCTCTCACAGGCTTTTATAGTGTGGTCAACCACAAGGGAGTGCTGAAAGTAACAACAACAACAAAAAGTGGTGTTAGGTTACGAAGAAATTTAGAAATGTTACTCAGTAAAAATAATGTCAAAAATAATCAATAATTCTGTGAAAATGTGATTCAAAATGCATTCATATTTTAAGCGCCTATTTGTGATTTCAAAAGTCTTCAGTGACACAGCATGATCAAACAGTTGCTGACTTCCTGCTGAAAGATGACTAGACACATAGATGAGAACAACAAGATTGCAAGGGATGTATGTAGATAAAGTTTTGGTACACTGTTGATTAGTTTGTGCTGTTATGGTTATTTGTGTATGAGAAAAACTGGTTCATACTTATGTCTACAGTGCTTTTAGAAACTATGCTGACATCCATGCAGTTGCAACAGGACAACTAAACTACATCAGATCTTTCATGTCTGTCTATGTGTGAAGAAAAAAAAATGCACTCATAAACCCACCAGGTTACCATTTCCTGTTTTCGGTTAAAATTTGAAAAAATGTCTGTCTTTAATAACAGCAAGACAGCTCGCATGACATTTGATCCCATGTCAATAAATGCCTGTGAAAAACAGGTTTTATTGCCAGCATTTTATTTGAAGCAGCGTGATATTGGCCAGGAAGTGCTTCCTATGCAAAGTTTGCCACAAGGCTTTATGCAACTTCTGCTGATACACAGGAAAACTGCCCATATGGATTTTATGCATACTTGGTCAAAGATGAGAGAAAACTCAATAATAGTGACATTTCCAATACGCCAGTTTTATGTGATGAAAACTACTTAATTTGTCTCCTCATCACTCATCAGTTGCTTACAGTGAGTTTGGAGCATTGAAATTCTGTGCCCACTCCTCTCATAGTCAGTCATTATCACATGCAACAACCTGAGTTTTATGAACAGCATTCCTCAGTGTGGCATAATTTACAGCATATTTAGATTTATGTCTCCTCCTCAACCATCATTATCGCCTGCAACAGCTCAACTTTTATGCATGGCTCTGAGACACGTCTGAATTAACTTAATTTTGTGTCTGTTTATCACAGATCTTCCAGTGCAGTATCATTCAGATCCTCTGCTGTTTTGCATATTTCAAACCCCTCACAGTTGATGTGGCAGGGCACCATATAACAGAGCAGGAGGGTGGGGTTACCTAAATGCCCTCATTTTACTGCAGAGAGGGGAGGGGGGATGAGAAGGCTTTAATTCAGTGGAAAGTGGTTATTCTATATTTGATCCAACCATACAGTTACTCCACCCTCCACACGTCCCACATAAAGCCACTCCAATATAAGAGTTTATGAATGTTGAATCTCTCCTCATTAGGTTTAGTCTCAGACGCTGCAAACCTGGGAACACTTTTTATAAAAATAGAACAGCCAGCCCAAACTAACCAGATAATGACCTGTTGATATGAGCAAACGTACTTAAAGTGCACGGAGGTGGCTTTTCTTAGCATGTGTGAGAGTTCAGATGAGTGCATTAATAAATATTCACTTTTTTCGTGTAAAAGAGAATGACTGAGGCTGAAAAAGAAACTGTATAAACGACAGCCTTCCTGAATTTCTGTAAGCGGGTGGGGTCAGGTGGACGAAAATGACTTGGACCACATTATATGTAAAGTTGAGGTAATTACTAGGTTTGCAGACTTAAATAGCTAGGCCCACAGTGGTAAACACACTGGAAGTCGAGGCAGCCTTCACAGTGTTCTTCCTTCTTGCCTCCTCAGAGACAAACTAGTCAGTATACAGAAAGCTTAAACATATGGTTTAGGTAGAACAAAAAAAAAGCACCAGGGACACTTGAATTAACCACTCGAACGAAGTCAGTGAATGCTTTTGTTTCACAACTAACACTATGAAATAAACTGTTTTTGTTTTTATAGATTTCTTTTTTTCTTGCACAAACCACAAAACAGCTCAAAAAACTTATATGCACACAAATAGATCTGGAGCAGTCATGAGAAGTCTAACTGGTAATGGACCAAATAACCAGAGTAGCTTAATGGTGCCAGTAGACTCTATCAGAAGTGCTTGTAAGATAGTCAAATAGCTCCAGAAACCCCCTTCCCCCTTCCTAAAGTTCCATAACCCAACCCCTCAGTCCAATGCAATACAACAACCCTGCAACAAAAGCTACCTTTGTGTTTTTTTGTTGTTTTTAGGCTATGTTAGAGTGATTTTAGCACTGGCAATGTCATTCTGTTGGTCCACCACTTCTGTCCACACTGAACATATCCATGATGCCTGGTGATGAATCCTGGTGATACCTAGATTTTCATCCAGCACCACCATGATGTTAACATTTCTGGTTTTGAGTAGAATGTCTTCAAATATTAGCGCACACATTTATGTTCTTAAAATTTTCATATAGTGCCAACTTTAGGCCAAAATTTCAGTTAGTCCAATACTTTGTTTTATGATCAAATAACCATTGTGTGAACATGTTAAACATTAAGCCTGCTAAACATCATCATGTTAGCTCTGTCATTGTGAGCATGTTAGCATTTACCTCAAAGCACCACTGTGCCTGAGTTCTTGTGACTGTGTCAGGGAGGTGTTGAACCAACTGTGGTCATTTTTGAGGTTGTACTGTTGTTCAGCAAATAATCTGTAAATGCTCCTTCAGTGTTGGTGAGTCCACTTGTACCCACCGTTCCTCTTTGCTAATGTAGTGCTGCTTTTAGTATAACTTTAGCAAAGACAGGCTGTACGAGCAGACTCCCATTAATACTCATTGAAGTGGGATGCTCTATTAGAAGCTAGGAAGGTTGTATTGATTGCAGGTGAATTTTTCACAGTGTACTGTATTGAGTGTTTACACCTCATGGTTATTTTTTACATTGCTCAACCACATTACATCCTGTTGTTGCTAAACTAGATTAAAAAAGATAAGTGACAAAGATGACAAAAATGGAGAAGTTGTGCTCTTGAATGTAACCTCTTTCAGACAAGGTAACTAAATTACAGTTTTGCCACACTTATGGATGCAGCATTTTCATGCCAAAAGTGAGATGTTTTACAGTTTATGTAAAATAAGGTTTATTGTCACAAAACAAAATGCAAAAGGAACAGATTGGAACATCAGCTAACAGCTTGGCATGCCAAAGTATCAGGGCCTCTTTTTATCACCAGCCAAGAGACTTGTGTCAACAGACAGAGACCTGCCGACCAACCTTACACTATCCTGCAAACCAGCTGCAGTTGGAATGTTTGCATACAGTGGCAGTGTAAACATATGTTTTTACAGAATGGGTCCTTACAGTCCTGCGGACAACTTCAAACAACTTTTGGCCAATTACAAACATGCATGTACAGCAAACTACAGTAGGCAATACGTGTGCAAGAAAAGTACCCTTACACAGGGGGAGAGAACCTCTGGAGCACATTCAGAGCTGGAGTTATGACTTTTAGCAAAGCGAAGAAATAAATAACCATACATTACTTCTAAAGGATCAAGACTCAATCTGAATCTCATACATAGAATTCACATGGCAAAACATTGCTATTTCCTCCAAGCATTGCTATACAAAGCAATTGATTTTTTTCTCTTTTTGGCTATGCATGAACATTTCGTTTCAAGTTTCTTTGGTGTAAAAGCAGCTTATGTCGCTAGCTCAGAAGTTGCTGGACAAAAATAACTAGCAGAAGTTCCTGGAAGTGTTTGAAACAGCTCATTATTGTTTACAAAATCCATCAGGACTTTCCTATATTTGCTAAGGAAATATATTTGAACAGGCTTGCAGGACAAGCCAACGATACAGTTTGCATTAAACAGAGAAAACAGTCGGAAGTGCAAAAACAAAGATAGCTATTCTCACCATGCTATATCCATATATAAAGTTTTAATAATGTTTCAAACACCCTGGCTTCAATACTTATTGAAGTTTAAGAAAAACTTATTGCTTTATATGTATTTTCCACTCAACAATACATTTTCTTCATCAATCTATTTTAAATAGTAAAAAACTTTAAATAGCACACTATCAGAAAATATATAGTTCTCAGTATCAGGATAAACAACCCTAATAAATATCAGTGATTCCAGAGTTTTTCGAAAGGGTGTTTTCCTGCATCAAGGTTCAGAGTTCATGTCCGTAAAACTCTATAAAAAGTTGAACACTTTGTCCTCAATCAAACTAATAGACTTGTCTGTAAGCATTTCTTCACTGCTTACCGATTTATATCCAAAAAGCTTCAGTGTTGGCCCACAAACTTTCTGTACAACCTGGGCTATTTTGAATGGTAAATTGAACCTCCATTTCTCTACTTGTTCTGATGAATTTTTCTGTGTGGAGTAAACACCGCTGGTCTCCTTAGAGGCCTGGATGTTCCTCAAGATCCAGGATTTCACTTGTGGAGGGAACGGGATTCCAGTAAACCTGTACATCTCTGCTGCCTTCTTCATGGGGAACCGAGCAATGTCTTCATACCTCACCAGCATGTAACGCCTGCGCAGCCACGGCGGCTGTCTGAGGCCGATCTCTGCGGACATCCTTATGTTGTCGCAATTCCCTTTCAACTTTCTTACTTCATCATCATCAATGGGCACATCCCCATCCATAGCCCACTGCTTCCAGTTCTTGTACTTAGCTTCAAAAGCCACCATGCGTGAGGCTAGTACAGCCCTAGGATCCCGGACTAGCTGAATGAACTTTATGTCAAGGCGTGGGTCCTCAGCCAGAGGACGGAGAGTCTCCAGCTGGCGCACCCTCACTGACTTGATGGCCCTGTGATCCTTTTGGAGGCAGGACTCAGACGCCATGGTCAGGTTCAGGGGCCCACAGCGTCTGGTCCTGCAGTGATAACGCTCAAAGACCCCTTTGATAGAGGGGCTGCAGACTGACTCCTCACACAGAGAGCTGCTGGACTCCCTGCGGAAGAGGGCGGTAGTGATGTGATCCACAGGGGGGGGTTCGATGAAGCTCTCCAGTAGGGAGAAGTCACACAGGAAGAGCTGCCGGAGCACGTCACGGTACGCCTTGGCTGCCACTGTGGCGTTGGTACCACCGGTCTCGAGCGTCAACATCTTCTCCACATGCCACAGCGGCTCAAACAGGTAAAACATGTTGTCACCCTTCTGGTTGAAAAACTCGCCCACAAACGAGGAGCCCGTCCTGGTGGTGGCTAACAGGAGGATGTGTTTCCTGCCCCTCCTCAACAACCCCTGGTGCTCGCTGTAGTTCTCCAGCCGCCGCTTCATCAACGTGAAGGCAGAGTCTATCTTGCTGAGTGAGGTTAAGGAACCATTGTGCTTCTGCAGTATGTGGAAGAAACCACTGGGCTGTAGAGGGGTCTGGGGGGTCTGCTTTAAGGTGAGCTTATCTGACACCCTGAAAGTGCAAGAGAAATCACAGAGTTATATTATCTTTCAGAAACAGAATGAAGTTTAGCCTTGTTATTTAACTTGACATTTGCAGTAATTTTGTGTTGGTTGGGGAGTTTTTGTAAAACATCTGTTTAAAGCTGGGAAGACATAAACATACACAAAATCTGCTGGAAAACACAAAAGCAGTTAATTCATCACTGAAATGGACTTACCTTGAGATAATGTTGTTTTCCTTCTCAATGATAACAAGTGTCACAAAAAAGACGATGGATATTGTGTATTTGATCCTCATTCTTGGAAGTAGCGGTGCCTGGATATGCCTTCTTCTTAATAGGTTCTGCCAATCTCGCAAGTCTCTAGTCACCTTCTTAAAGAGCCTTGCAGTTATTTGTATTCCCGGTTGTAGGCGATGTTTCATCCTGTAAATGAAATGAACATCAACCTGTCAGTTACACATTTTGCACATTTGAGCACGGCTGTGAGTAAACCTACTTGGGTCTCATTTCAAAACACTTTAAGGAATTTGTTTTAACTACTCATGGAAATGGGGAAGTTGACAGTCTATTATTGCATATGTAAAACTGCACTGTGATGAGTCATATTATATACAGTGCTTCTTCTTCCTACGCACCTTGTCTTCCTCTATTTGTTGTATCTGCAAAACCAGTGATGGAGACATTTACTCAGAGACAAAAATATCATATCTTAAGAAGGTAAGAATAGAAAATAGTTGAGTGTGTTTAACTGGAATCTAAGCCAGTTCTTCCCACGAGGAAGTCCTTGTTATCTTTAAGTGCACCAGTGCATTTCAGGAACATGCCCACCCACCATGCAAGACTTAAGGCTGGTTCAAATAGAAAAAAATATATTTATGAGTCAGTCTTTTGTAGACGTTATTTAAAAAATGAGCAGAAAAACAACTGTGAGGGCACAAATGAAATATGAGACTGCAATCAAGTACAATTTTGTAATTAAACTATAATTCCACAATTGTTAAACTGCCTGCTTTAAAAGTCAGAGTTGTCTGGGTTGGAGTGATAATCCTACCTCCCATTGATAGGTAGCAGAGCAGCCTATGGCCACACTGCCAGCTGTGCCTTCATGTCAAAACTGGGAGGAGATCTTTTCAACAAAGGCCCTCAGTGACATGGAACAGTACAACATCTGGTGGTGGGCTAATGGCTTGCTGCTTCCTCATAATACACCTTTATGCTTCTAAAACACTGAGATGAGGGGGACACATGTCCAAACACTGAGAGGTATAACTGCACAGTGTTGAAATTGAAGGGGAAATCCTGCTTGTCATTGAGACATAAATTATAGTGCTCTGAGCCTGCAGGCCATTCAGTACTTCTGTTGGTCTGCAGAGGGCAGGCAGTGGGTAGTAAAATTAAGCAAGAGTGGATTTAATGATGCCTATTTGGGAATGTCTCGCACATTCCTGAAAGATTGTTGTTAGTTAACTTTAAAGATAATGGCAGCTTGGTTCAGATCCCTGACTAATCTTCGGATTTCGGCATAATCCTGCCTTACCTCTTCTACCAGTGAAAGGGTCAATAACACGGCAAGAGTAAATGAGACAGTCTCCACCCTGAGGAAATTGGCAAAGTGTCATTTTGATGTGTGCCCAAAAAATAAATGCTGAAGTTAGGGTGTATAGTCGGTCTTTTTAAATCCTGAATCAGACGTCTGGGTTTGTGAAAACATTTGTTTATTGAATCTGTCAGGTGCTACACACAGTATCCTGAGTGTGCCTGTGATTTCTTATGGATCACTGTTAAACGATTGCAGGTCTAGCCTCGGGGGGCCGACACATTAGTGAAACTGCTGCTATTAATCAGCCGAGCCACAACCAACAGACCAACCTTTTCACTCACTACAGCAAGGTGCTCATGTGTTTGACATGAAACAAGCAGCACTTTGGAGGAAGTGAAAAACCTGATACATGACCCGGCTGGAGGTCCAGTTCTCACATACTGTTGCGACTTCTGTCCCTGGCCAGTTTCGAGCACAGAAGCCAGTCCAAATGACTGCAGTCTAAACACAGGGAATGGTTGGACACTGACTGCGAAATTCTCTGAGAGTGAACGGGAAGTTTACAGCTCCAATAGAGAGCACTGTTGACGTGGAACGGCGTGTAATGAAAAGGTGAACAGCCTGTGTACTGAGACGTTTTCACCGGGAGGAAAAATCAGCTCTGTCTTGCACCACCCTGCCGCATGCCACAACCACAAAGGTCTCTTTACACAGGAGTGACTCTAAACCTCCCTTGGGCTGAGATCGCGGAACATAAACTCCCAGGTCACTCACACGTCACAGGGTCAGTGACTAACCCCCCTGGATGTTACGAGTCATGTAGAACTTGTTAGATAGTCGGCTGCACCAAAGGAAATTACTGTGTCCTTAAGCCTTCAGTGTGCATTTAACATTGTGAACACAGTGACAGTTTGTGGAAGTAAACCAAACCTAAATCTACACTTATAGAACAGCATATTTGTTCTACAGTTTATTTTCTACTGTGACTGTACCTGAACAAACACCAGAAATGATTTTGCCTAATGAATAAGACATGAGTTGATTTGACATTAATTTAGTACCACAGTAATAGTGTAGTTCTGTGGGATTGAGTACGTATTTAAGCAGTTTTAGGTCTCTCAATATGTGATTTAAAATAGACCAAAAAAGGCTACATCAACAATTCAGGAAAATAAGTGGTCTGAGGTTTTGTCATTTATATGGTAAATTAGATGTACACCAATTATCTCAGCTTATTGCATCTGCTGTGTAAAGTGAAAAAACACACACATGAACGGACATTCTTGAATATTCACAAACCACTGAGGCATATGACACTTTTGATCATCTGCTCATAACAAAACCGCCACTGCACCATTTATCATCTTGCTACAAATGCTTTTAATAGCTGCCTTTTATTTAATGTTACATCTTATGTGAAGACAAATTAAACACCACCCAGCCAGACCTACTTTGCCTGAGATACAGAGAGTTTACACAGTATTGCAAGTGTTCACTGTATATTAAAAGAATATCCCAGTGCACTGGATTTTTTTTTTAGACCCAGACAGTATGTAGGCGTGATAATTACAGGATGATATGTCTCTACATACGAAAACAAAAGAATAGAAAATATAAAATTTTTGAAAAAATAAGACTAAGATTGGGTCATGATAGATTTTTTAATACTGCTTATACCAATATATCTATGTTTGTAATACATCTGATGTCATTATGGGCGATGATATAAATAAGTGAAGGGAACTTACAGTACATGATACTCTTATTACATTTATTTTATAGCTGTATTTACTGTAGTAAACAGGATTTACACACAAAAAACATCATTATATAGTAGTATTATTATGATTTTATCTATTTACATGTTTATGAATTTCCTGAAATTGTATAATTTACATGAGATACAGCAGATATGTTAATATCATGATACAAAATTACATATACTGTGATACAGTGCATTATTAAATAATATGTATCACCTTGGCCACTCAACAAAGAAAAACAAATCATGATGCATGTGTTTGGAAAGTCTGTTATTGATTAGTTTATGTGATGGTATAGAGTACCTGTTGCTATGGTTACCGACAGTTTAATGAGCGCACTTATTTAGAAAGGTGTGTTAAACTTCTTTGTCAGAGGTGATCAGAAATGCTGTTCGTCTAAAAGTCTCCAACATCATTATTTTTAATACTTTATAACAAACTGCTATTCATAAAGGCAGTGCCAACACTTCTTGGTATGACGTGTGATCAAAAGAGGCGCTTGAACTGTAGCAGTCAGGGTGTCAGGGGAGGGGTGGAGATTAGGAGAGTGGAGTATGGCATGCAGGCAACAAGCTTAATTTAGAAAAGGAGTGCAGGCGAGATTCATGCGTGTTGATAAAACAGTGGGATTTGGGGGGATTTTGAGTTTGGAGAGTAGATATAGCTAGTGGTCATCAAGCACGTTTGTTAGGAAAACAAATGACACATTATGTATATGTTATTGCTATAAATCAAGGGCAGGGACTTTGAGAGCAACTTTGCTGTTGATTTATAACCTGATTTAATTTGAACAGAATAGGGGAAAGTCAAACTTCTACAATACAACAGTGGTTATGGTCTCTGGAGAGCATGCGCCGCAATTTAAAGGTCAAAGGGACACACCGGCCAAACTGAAGTCATGCTTTCTTAATAAAAAAGACTCTTAAAGACAGCCTTTATGAGACCCTTGTTTAATATAAGCAACAGTTTTATGAGTGATTTCTGAGGTGTTATTAGAGTCCTGTGACATTATTAGTTTACAGCCAAAGGTTTAGTTATTTTTAAGGGTTTTCCCCTCTCTCCATACCCACCATCATGTGGAGCTGTGGTGTCTGAAGGCGTCCCCGCTTCGGCTCATCCGTTAAGTTGGTCAGCCTTCCCTCAAAGAGCGACTCCGGTGAGAAATTAATTCCATTACTTCCCAAGACTGCTTCACTTGTGTGACAAGAAAAAACAGTGCAATCCGAAAGAAGCAGCTTGAACAGTTTTGCTGAGTGAAACTTGTGGATCAGATGGACTCATGTTTGAGGAGGCTGCAGGTTCTCAGGCTTCCCGGTGAACTGAATGACAAGTCAGTGCAACAGTTGCGAGTCAGTGAATCACATGGCAACTTTGGCGCACTGCCACCACCCCTCACAGACCCTCTATTTCTAATCTGTAATAAGAGATGGCAAACACACTTTATACGCGTAAACCACAGAGGCAACTCTGCCAGGGTCAATAACAAGGTGTTGGCTCGATTATGGTGTTATGTGCTACTGTGATTTAGGCCTATTTTATGTTTTTTTTAGTAGTTATTGATGTAGTCTGATCAAAGGGAGATGCAAGCACTCCATCTAGTGGACAAAAGCAGACTGTGCTTCACAACTTTTACACTGACCTGTAAATTGATAGGATAATTACAACACATACAGATCCTATCTATAAAGTGATTTATTAAATTAAAAAGCAAGTCATTTACTCAAGAATTGTAGGCTACTTGTACTACATTTCAAGGGGAAATATATATGTTTTACTTCACTACTTTTATTTACTTTGCAGATCAAGATGTAGGCTATATAACATAAGATCAGTTCATAAAATATCAGATTCAGAATCAGAATCTCTGATAAATCAAAATACTTAGTGTGTCGACTGAATGCATGAAAGCAGTACTTTCCAAACCAAAACTCTCTCTACCAGCATTTTTAGAAAGAGTGCAGCTTAAATAAAATACAGGTGAACACAAAATCAAACAAGTAATATAAAAACAAAGCTATAATTAGAAAAAGAAGATGACAGAAGATGACGGGAGCGACTGTAACAGGCGCATGTGCACTAAAATGATGTCTATATATGTAAAGTAGTTAAAATTAGCTCCACCTTGAACAGTTACATTAACACATCACTCCTTACACCCGTGTAACAGTGATGTAATGAATAATATACTCTCACTCTATCTACTCATAATGCTTTATGAGTGTCCTTTGCAAATGAAACATCTGAGCTTGTACTTGAGTGAAAGATTGAATTAAATTATTAATTTATTATTATTATTATTATTATTATTATTATTATTATTATTATTATTACATTTTGGTATTGCTATTTGCGACGCGATTATAGGATTACGAAATGTGACGCGATTTAGAACTACAATTCCCATCAGACCTGTCGCTCAATGATGACGCACCCGTAGAGAATTTTCACGAAGGTTGCAAAAAACAATTGCGTCAGAAAGTTGCGCACTTGTTTCCAGAAAGGTGAAAGACGAACGCTGCTCTGTCGGTATGTGACGTTTACATCTGCGTTTCTTGGAATTACACTTGAGTTAATTCATTTTCAGTGGCTTTAGTGAATTGATTTAATCGGGCTAAGCCACGTGATGTATGTAGTTCGGGGAAAGACTGTGAAGAAATGAGTCTTTAAGTCTTTGTACGTATGTGGTGCTAACTGTTAGCTAGCTTAGTTTACTAACGTGACAGGATATAACGTTAAATAAATAATATGTATACTTTAATATTTACATATTAAAGTTTACTTTATGCACTAACCGCTCAGTGTTATTGTGACAGTAACGCTAACGTACGTAACGTGTTATATTCGTAACAAATACCCAATAGTCTGTCTGTCTGTCTGCCTGCCTGTCTG
Source organism: Morone saxatilis (assembly GCF_004916995.1). Taxonomy (NCBI): domain Eukaryota; kingdom Metazoa; phylum Chordata; class Actinopteri; family Moronidae; genus Morone; species Morone saxatilis. The sequence continues at coordinate 7,719,550 of NW_023339651.1, read as the reverse complement.
TCTGTCTGTCTGTCTGTCAGTGGTTGTACCTGTCTGTCTGTCAGTGGTTGTACCTGTCTGTCTGCCTGTCTGTCAGTGGGTGTACCTGACGCTCTGTCTCTCTGTCAGACTGATACAGATTAATACATTGTGACCATGTTGGTGGCGAGGCTGACGTGCCTGAGGAGTCTTCCTCTCGCCGGGATGCGTCCCGTGCTGTCACAGGGCTCTGCAGTCCTGAGAGCCCCCACCCTGAAGGCCTGCCCCCCCCTGCTCAGGCCCCAACAGGTACTGTCCAACAGGCACACATTCATGGCTGTCTTACATTTCTCTAAGCTTTCTGATTGCTGCTTTCACTTTTTATTATGACCACACACACACACACACACACACACACACACCAGTAAACACGTGCGACTACTATTACTGAAACTCCTATTAATCTTGGGTCACAACAGCAGATATTAAAATACTCAGATAGTTGGTGTTGAATGTAAAGGAACTACCCCCGCCTAATACATTGCATATAATACATCAAGCCTTTTAGTACATCCAAATGTATCCATCCTGTTTTAAATGGATCATCTTTTGTTGATGGAGGCAGGAAACGACTGCAGTTGGACAGTTAACACACTAAATGCCAGAGAATCCCTCTCCAATTTGTTATGTAAACCGGATTTAGCTTGTAATAAGTGTCTGGCGCTCTAGATTTTACGGTTGCCTCTTCAGAGCTGTGAGTAGGAGCAGTTGTTGACCTGCAGGTTAGGAAACTGCAGAACGATATTCAGAACGAATGTTGTTGTCATTAGAAATTAGAGATGTGGGCGACGTCGTCTGACACGAGGCTTAAAAAACTGTCCTCTAAGTCACAAATTTGAACCCTGCAGCAGCCGCCTTGTGCCATCAGTTGCTCTTTTAATTAAATCTAAACATTTGTTCTCAGTTGAAGTGAAGTTCATTAAAATGACATATACCAGTACACATGTTAAATTAGCAATGGCCTAAGGCATGTTATCATCATGTCCCTGATTGTTTTCCATCGTGATTGATAAGGCTGGGCATGAAATCCTAGCCACAAAATCAACATTTGCAGTTTTGTCAAAAGCTTTTATTTCTTTCCCCAGGGATTTTCCTCCAAGGCCAGATTTGGTTTCCGCCGTGCGAAGACAGCCAGAGACCAGTTCAAAGATGTAGCTTTTGAGCCAGCAACAGATACTGCCATCAGAAGTAAAGACTCTTACATATACTAGTTAATTATACTACGTTACATACTGTTACTTTGAATGTACTGTTTCATAACTGGAGTTTATGCTATCCACTCTATTAAACAACTCATATACAGTGTATAATATGTTATATTTCTATATAATAGAAAGGTTGTAGAAATGGTCTAAATTGCTGTAATGCCAAAATTTCCCTTTGAAGCACAAATCAAACTTTTTAACTGTGTGTCACTGTGTTTGTCTATAACACTTTTTGAGTGTTTAGGAACGGAAAACAGTTTAAAGTGTGTCCAAAATAATTATTGTTGTGTCCACAGTTGACAGCATGGGAAGAATGATTCTGGCTGGAGGTGCAGCAGTTGGCCTTGGAGCTCTGTGCTACTATGGACTCGGCATGTCCAATGAAATCGGTGCCATTGAGAAAGCAGTGTGAGTAACAGCGTTTTGTACTGAAAGCTCTTTAAAGTTGTTTTAAAGGACAGAAAGTGTTACCTTAAAAGATCTCCATACTCACCCGGTTCTTCCCTCTCTCTGCAGGATCTGGCCTCAGTACGTGAAGGACAGGATCCACTCCACCTACATGTACTTCGCAGGAAGTGTTGGGCTGACAGCTTTGTCAGCTGTAGCAGTGAGCAGGACGCCGGCACTTATGGGTCTGATGATGAGAGGATCCTGGCTGGTAAGCTTTATAACTCAATTAGCTCCAACAGAGATGGATGTGGAATTTGTTTATGTTCAAATGAAATTGAAGGCTAATACAATATGTAGCTGGTTTAGTAAAATCAGTACTTTTCAATAGTAACTCAGAAGTATTTTACATTTTTAAGTGTATTTACAGGTTATTAATATGAATGTTTGATGTCTGCTTTAACTCAGGCTATTGGAGCAACCTTTGCAGCTATGATTGGTGCTGGCATGCTGGTCAGGTCCATTTCATATGAGCAAAGCCCAATGCCCAAACACCTCGCTTGGATGCTCCATGCAGGTTTGTAAGACAGTGTGTAGTGGTAAATTCTTATTCTGTTATGTTGTCGCACTCTGCTTTGTTATTTCTGTTATGTAGTTGCCTCAATTGAACACTAGAGAGCAGTCGTGTAAAGGCTCAGAGTGTAACAGCTGCTGTTGTATTTTAAACCTCTACGCTGCATCTAGACATACGGCACAGATCTGTTTGTTGTGAACGTGGTATTCACGTCGTCTTTTTGGTTTTTTTTGTTGATCAGGTGTGATGGGTGCTGTCATCGCTCCCCTCACTCTCCTGGGAGGACCTCTGATGATGAGGGCCGCCTGGTACACAGCAGGCATCGTGGGAGGTCTGTCTACTGTGGCCATGTGTGCCCCAAGTGAGAAGTTCCTCAATATGGGCGGGCCATTGGCTGTCGGCTTTGGAGTGGTCTTCGCTTCCTCTATTGGTTAGTATAATGCAATTTCACCTTGAAAAAACCCTTCCTCAGATGTGCTACAGACAGTACTGAGTGCTATAAGTTGAAAACAATTCAAGAATACAAGAGGTCGTGTTGGCATCTTGCTTCAAGTATAAATGAGATAATAAGATATGATTGAGAAAGGCCAGTTCCAGTAATAGATTCATGAGGATGAAGGCTCATCAGACACCACGTGCGCAGTATTTTATTATGCTGTGAAACAACATTTAACACCTCTGGAAAGTTGCCACGGTGACAGCCCTTTTATCCGCCATCTCGACAGTCACAAGGTAAACAGCTGAAACACGGCGTTCATGTCACAAAGTAATCCACCATGATTGTCCTCAGCACACTCGCTGTGCCGCCTCAGTGGTCTCACTGAAATCTCCATAAAAAATTCTATATAGATTAAACGTCTAGTGTGCAGTCTGTTAAGTAAAGTGTGGTACCGTGTTTCTGTGTTTACACCTGATGATACTCAAAGTTTAGAATCATGAACATCTTAGTAAATGACACGATGTGTACTTGAGTACAAATGATTCCACTGAGCCTTTCATTAAAGACTACAGCTAAGTATATTCATACAGTACATTAAGTGTTTTTACCATGTCCCTACGGTACCACGTGAGAAATGTCACTTCTTAATAAAATCATAATATCCAGTTGATTTATGCTAATTAATTTGGTTGACGTCACACAGTAGAATATCTGTGTTCTGTATGAATTCATTTGCAACTGGTGTAAAATTATATATAGCTTAATCTTTATTGGGATCATGGCACATACTATAATACAGGCATGTTCTGCTTAGATTGGACAGATTGATTAGATTGTGCTTAACTTCAACTAATGAATGTCATGGTGGTTAATCGAATTGGAAATACAAACATAAAAGATGTAAAGACTGTCAGTTAGACTTTCCCATGTAACAAAACTTTGCATTTCTTCACACTGTTTAATTTACATGATTTTAACACTATTTAACCATATACACCTTGACATAAGAAAAGTTTTTTTATTAATTAACTTTATAAAATTAATTTGGCAGCAGTTGAGAACAGAAACATGACAGTCATGGAATACCATTTCTGTGATGGCTTGATTTCTGAACAAGTGCACAATGTTGGCAGCTTAACATGTCAGTAATTTTTATAGAAACTTTAGAAAGCTAGATGCATATTATAATTAGATAAATGGTCAATAATTGTTTAGATCTATCACTTTGAATCAACAACCGTACCTGAATGTTCCTGTATTCTTTAGGATCAATGTTCCTGCCGCCAACCTCAGCATTCGGAGCTGGCCTGTACTCCGTGGCCATCTATGGTGGTCTGGTCCTGTTCAGCATGTTCCTCCTGTACGATACACAGAAGGTCATCAAGAGGGCAGAGACATACCCGCTCTATGGCGTACAGAAATATGACCCCATTAACTCGTAAGTCACTCTACTCTAAAGCTCTCAGACTGTAATGTTAGTTATGTACTTGCACCAAGGTATAAAAACTAAAATTCTTTTTAATCTGGCAGGTGTATGGGGATTTACATGGACACCCTGAACATCTTCATGAGACTGGTGATGATTCTGTCAAACGGCGGCGGCAGAAAGAAGTAAACATCAGCATTCTGACTTCAGTTTTTCCTTCTACAGAGCTAAACAAAATCATGTTTCATTACTAGCAGCCTATGCCAGGTGTTATAGTGAAGTTGCACATATCTGGTAAATAAACATGAATGCTTTGTAAGTTTGCAAAGAACAGGATTGCACAAAATGAGAAATTACAAAATGAGAGTTCTCATCTTGATTGTGGAAGTATCTGGTTTATCCTGGGGGTTACAGATGGGTTAAATCTGTCAGCATAATTTCGCCTGCCTCAGATGTCCTTTGTGTTCTTTATGTTTTATATTTATTTCTGTTATAAATGAGAATTAGAGCTGAAGAATATCTGGTATATGCAAAAGAATACATATGTCAACTACAGACTGGTCCAGACTCAGTACAATAAATGCTGTAGGAACACACTTGCTCCACTATACACTGATATTGCACTTCTGTGATCGGTTAATGAGGTTGGCACTAGTTCATATATTTCTGAGAAGATGTACAGTAATTTCAACAATGGAACCACTCAATAAACAAGTCAAAATTTATGTGTTTTTGTCACATGTTGCTGTTGTTGTTTTTTTGTGAATCATTTGGTTTTCAGTTGTGAAGTGATCTTGAAGGTGATCTGGTTCTTGATATAGTCACTGTAGGAAAAGCCTTATTATTATTGAGTAATACAGTTAATGATGGTTTCCAGGTCCTGATATTGTGCATGTCTGTTAATGTTATCAGTAACACATGCTTTTAAGGAGTAAAAAATAATGTTATGATTTTTGTCTTCATTAACAAAAATGACAGGATGCATATCCAATGTAAAATTTTGGTCAAATGCATGTTTGTATTTTTGGGCTCTATGATAATATAATTTATATAGTAATACATCCTGTTATGACACTGTGGTCTAATAAGTTATTAAATAAATTATTTTTTTTAGTCAGGTAATTATCTAAAGGTAACAATTATTTAGCTTTAGGGGCCTATTAACTCGAGCAGCAGCCAAGATAGATTGTAAGCAGCATCTAAAATCAGCACGAGGCAATGTTGGCGTAAAGTTTTGTCCACAACCCCTCACTGCTGATATTAATTAGGCCAAAAGTTACTAAATTTACTATTTGTCATCCACACCCTCAGCAGCTCTGACCAGACTACAGTGACCAGTGGGGGTCCACCTTGTATTTGTCTATAAACAGTCACTGTGTAGCAGCAGATGACAAAGGCTTAGCATAGTAATCCTCTTGTCCACCATCTGGCTGCTCCTCTAAAATTAAACCTCCAAACCAGGGCACTTGCAGCAGATGCTAACATCTGTAAATATGCAGGTGCTTCATTAAAACACATACACGTGGAACACACAGCTGTCAGGCAGTTTTTTAATCTCTCAGATCATGTTCACGTTTAGGACACGTATGATTCATATATACTGTGTATCGAAAAAAACCCTGCAGATGGGAGAGATAAAGAGGGCAATAATGGATGAGATTGGGGAAAGCTTCATCATGAGGAGATCTGGCATTACTGGGGATAAAAGTTGCTCTGTC
>NW_023339651.1:7703209-7713683 GCF_004916995.1 Morone saxatilis | reverse complement strand
TGAGTAGTGACCTAATGATTTTTGTGACTTTTTATTTAGCACCAGCATGAAGTTGACATTTGTGTTTTATGAAAACACATGAATATCTTGGCAGTTATTTGATAGATTGCCATGAGATATTTGCACAGATATGCATGTCCCCCTCAGGACGAGTTGTAATCACTTTTATGATCCTTTAACTTTTAATCTAGTGCCATTATCAGGTCAAAAGTAAAAAAAATTTCAGTTAGCCTATTTTGGTTTATACAAAATAGTTGCGAAACGACAGACTGTAATAAATAGATTTTTGTGTACATTTGTAGCACCAGTAATGACATTTCCATCAACATATACTTGTTAGTGCTAATTAGCAAATATTAGCATGCTAACAGGCAAAACTAAGATGGTAAGAACAGTAAACACTATACTAAAAATCGACATGTTAGCATGCTGACATTAGCATAGGTTAATTAATTTATTAAAAAATATACAATGTTTAGATTAACTACTTACATATTTATGTTTACACATGTATTGTTTACATATTTAGGAAAAAAAGAGAAAGCTATCCATCTCCATCCTGCTGTGATCCAATTACCTCATAACATTATACCTGCTAAACATTAGCATGTTTGAGGGGACAGCCCTATGTTCCCACATTTCTAAGAATTTTTTTTTCACAGAAAATTAGGCCCTATGTTCCCACAGCCCTATGTTAGGGTTAGGGGTTAGGGTTAATTGGCTACCAAATTGGGAGAAAGGGGCGATAAAATCTGATATAAATTTATGAAAAAGGAAATGTGGGAACATAGGGCCTAATTTTGAAAAAAATCTTAGAAATGTGGGAACATAGGCACGCTCCCATGTTTGCAGGCTAATGTTTGAAGCAGTGCTATGCCTAAGTACAGCCTCAAAGAGCTGCTAGCATGGCTGTAGAGTTTTTTTTGTCAGTATACATCAGTGTTGGACAGAAACTAAGTATATGATTTAATTATTTAAGTACATTTTTGAAGTACGTGTACTTTACTTGTGTATTTCTTAATGCTAATTATACTTATTTTATAACTAAACTACTCCACTACAGTTTTAGGATTAGCTTATAACATATGATTAATTATTATAGATTAAAGCACGCAACAGTATAAAAGTAGATAAAAATCAGCTCCACCCTGACCAACTACAATATAAAAATATTGCCTAATTAATCAGTAATAATATTCCGTGAATGAAATTTATATTATACAACACTGTAAAGGGTGAGATCCTGCTTGATGTGTTGGACTACTTGTACTTTCAACATGTCAGTACATTTTGCTGATAATACTTCTATACTTTTACTTAAGTCATATTTTGAATGCAGGATTTCCCCTGAAATTAAGCAATTTTGTATTTACATACTTCTTCCATATATATATATTTTCTGCATTGAATCTCAAACATTCAGTAACATTATTTCCTGTGTCTGCAATAGTCCTCTATAAACAGTCCCTGGATTCTGTGTTATTCTAGTGTTTGGAGCAGATTTATCATTGGCTGCCAAGATGTATCAGTGTCACACTGAACGTCAGACACTATTTTTATACCTGTGAACATAGGAAGTGCACAAGTCTGCACCTGTAAGTCAACACAGTTCACACAACTCGCTGAAATGGACGCAAACATGCGCTCACATTCAACACCTGCATCTAAGCGAATCTGATTAAAAAAGGTGAAAAACTCTCCCAGGGCCAGAGTGGAAACTGTGTTCAAAAATAAAAAGCATGACGTTTCAGGCTCTTGACTGTTATCAGAAACGGGCAAGGTTACAAGATCTAAACGTCATACTCAATTTTCCATTCTGGTCTTTCAGAGTGTCACATTTTCACTTTTTTTTTAACAGATCATCTTTTTATTTTTGGGCTTCATCTCTCAGAATTTTAGAGCAGCGTTTTGGTTTTGACCTGTCTAAGCTGCAAGTGATTCATACCAGGAGGATTTCTAACAATTTTAGACCGTGCTTAGTGAAACACATCTTCTGTAACCTGGCATACATACATAAAGTAGGCTTGTGGCTCAAAAAATGTAAATCAAATAATTCTGACTGACAATACTGACTATTTGTAAAAGCCTTGATATGTGTCTTTAGGCACAGTGATTGACAGGTCACTAGGTTTCCTGGGGAAAGTGGACTGCAAAGGCCAAAGAAAGCCTCTTTCTATAAGTGCTTCACAGATCCACAAGTGCAGCTGAGGCTTGTGTTGGTCAGCGAGCTGCCAAGGAGAGCAGCCACAGGAAGCTTAGGCCAGTGGGACTCACTACATGTGACTAATGAGTTTGTTGAAACCCTTTAAAACACCAGCGAGAGGAGCCAAATGTGCCATGTGCCCATACAAATAAACAAAGAGAAACAAATTAACAACAAATGGCATAAAGGATGTTTGTATGAGGTGTAAGCTTAAATAAATTTGATATAATACTCAGAGCTTCACTGATTTCAAACACTCCATATAGTAGAACCTTAGAAAGTATAAAGAGTAATAATGGATGCAGAGCCTCTTGTGTACTTTGTCACATGTGTGCAGAGGTGTGACGATCACATCATAGTGTGTGAAACCTGAATTCTCTTCCCTCCTCATGTAGTTTTTCAGGAGAAATCGGAGCAAAAGCAGGGTGGTAGAAGATGTCTGCGGAGGGAAGGGATGCGTCACTGGATTAGTGCCTAAGAATCTGTCCCAGCCTCTTCCTCCTGAGCTGCTGAGACGCCTTCCAGAAGGGCACGACACTCGCTGCACGCTTTCCCTCCACCTAGCCTTCCACATGAGCCAGCCAAGCCTTACCTCCCCACCAGGATGAAGAAAGAAAAGAAAACGCATGCTTTACTGTTTCTCCTCCTGCTTCACTTCACCTTGGGTAAGGCTCTGATTTTCTTTTTTTTCTGTTCTTTGTGTGTGGTTAAGACTTCTTGCCTTGCTCTTATCTGGTTAATCCTCTAACACACAGAGGGCATGTCCATCTTAGCGTTGACTGTTTATGCTGCCTGTTCTTCGTAGTTATATGTGTGGTTATATGTTTGTGATGTGGTAGTTGCAACTTAAATCCAAATATATTTCTAATTCATATCCATCCTTCCCCTCCTCCTCCTTCTCCTTCTCCTTCTCCCTGCTTTCGGTTCCTGCCCTTTTTTAGCAAGTGAGTGCAACAGTTATCATTTAATTAATTGCATTAGCATTTCCATTAGAAATAGAACAGAAAATAGAACTCCATATGAGTTATTTTAGACATTTAGACATTTTTTAGGTTTATGCAGTATGTGGAGTACCTTAGTTGTAGATTATATTATTTTATCATTTCTCTTCTGCTCAAGTAACTTGGAGCCTGTTTATTTGTTTTCCCATATAGGACAATCAGACTATGCTCCATATTTTTATGATAATGGACCCAGCAGTACAAATGGGAATATGGCCTTGTTCAGCATCTCAGAGGATACACCAGTTGGTAAGTGCAATCTAACGATGATTTTAAAGCAATTGATCCCGTTAATTTCAGTACGAGATAACATCTAGTGTAGCTTGAAGGTGTTTATTTTACATGCATAGGTGTAACGATGAAATCATCACAAGAGGCTCCAACTAATCACTGTAATACCTTTTGGATTGTGACGTACATCAAGACTTACGGGAAGAAAACAATATGGGTGGTGGCTCATCTGACCTAATTATCAAACGTGCCATTCACACTGAATAAAAAACAGGAAATAATAATGAAAACAACCTATTCTCACCTGTCCTGCATGATTTTAATGAACGTTGAAATGTTTGTGTGGATTTTGACAGTTTGACATTATTGTTTCTTTGTCATTTTTACCACATAGGAACACAAGTATACATTCTGAGTGGTCGAGATCCAGAGGGAGATCCAGTACGATATGGTCTGACTTTTGAAAAGGGCTCCAAAGAATATTTTAGGGTGGATTCCAAATCAGGAAATGTGACTCTAATTCAGGAGCTGGACAGAGAGGTGAGCCTGTTAATGAGACTCTTGTTTTGAATAAACCTGCTGTAAATCTGTCACTACTGTGGCTCAAAGTGACATTACATTTTCTCTGTAGAAACAAGGTGAAATCTCAGTGCTCGTGAGCATAACGGACGGTCGCAATAAAGTAAGTATGTTATGTGTTTTTGTCTATACTTAACTCAGCTTAACCACTGCATTTGTCACACCATTGCTGGTTTCATAACCTCCAATTAATTATAATTTTACAGTTGCCACTGTAACACTATGATCTAATTGACGTTTGTAAGATTAAAGAAAAATAGAACCAGATCTATGTTACGATATATGATAGATATTCTTATTATTCCCACTATCATCACTTTCTGGTAATTATTTCTCTCTAAAGCTTTGTAATAAATCCCAGTCGGTGTAGTGTGCATTTTTATTTTAGAATTTGTTTTTATTTTGCTCTTAGGTTGTTGAGACTGTAAGAGTCTTTGTAACTGATGCCAATGATGAACCACCTGAATTTCAAAACCTGCCTTTCATCATTGATATCCCGGAGGTACAGTATATTGAAAGAATACACCCAATACGGTATAAAAGCAACCTCTGAATCTGCTGATCGAGCCAAGCAAATAATTGAGAATAAAGTGGGTTTTAGGGTTATAAATACTGTTGTCTCTTTGCTAGGACACTGCTCCAGGAAGTAGTATCTACAGAGTGCAAGCAACGGATAAAGATATTGGCTCAGGAGGCAGCGTCTCATATTATCTACAGGTAACCCTACAGCTTTGTTTTTATGCAGATGATGCACAGCTGTGACCCTGGCATCTCTAAAGCTCTGTCTTGGTGAAATCTAGTGCTAGATGCAAAATCTTTTTGCAACTGAATTAATAAGGCTGTTCTGTTTTCTTTGCCCATATCTACCACAAAATGTCAGGAACACATTGGAGGCTTTGTGCTGAATTTTAGGCAATGAATCTTGGTTTATTTTGACTGAGGTGAAAAACACTATCCAGATGTGTCTCCTTCAAGTTTATATAATAATATATCCCAAGAACCAAATATTTCCTAAAATTTTATTCATTACTTTGTCTTGCTCAGACTAATGTATCTATCTTTAGTCTGGCATAAGGCAGAAAAATCTCTTTCCAAAATACAAGAGCCAGGCTATTAAAGTAACATGTGCCTGTAAAAGCGACCCAAAGTAACCTAAAGCTATTTTAGCTTCCTTGCACACAGGTGAATTGATTTTACTAATCACATATAAGAGCTGTTAATACTAGCTCGGCTTCAGTCTACATTGGACTTCTTTACTCCTGCACCCTGCAATACACCCTAAAGTCTGCCAACAAGTTTATCCTCTCAGTGCCCATTGCCCAACATCTTGTTTGATAGCATGAGCAAGCATTTATTTATTTTTTACTTTTTATTGATGCTCTTCTATTGTTTGATTTAATTTCCACTTTGTAATCCATGTGAAAAGTGGATTATTTTTATTATGACTGTACCATTATTATCTACAAAGTTATACTGTTAACTGGCTCGAGAGTAGGACCAGAGGTCGAGCTGACATCATGAGAGCTGTGCTGCCATGTGGAGGGAGGAAAAGGGCATTCGAGTGATGGGACAGTGTGTGGAGGGAAAGATTAATCTCATACTAGAGAGCAGTCTGGAAATGGTGTTACTTTAGTGGATTAAATTTCAATTACATTTGAGCAAGGCACTGAAGGCTTAATAGGGGCTTAGGTTTGGTCCGGGCCAACAGCTGACAGCACAGTAGTTGTTACTGTTCATGTGTCAACTGTGAGACAAAAACTATCCTGATGGAGGTGTGTAGAAAAATGTCAAGGTTGAAGTGAGGTAGGCATTAGAAGCATCTTCGAATTTAGCTTGATTACTCTTGATTGCTAAATTCAGGTAAAAATTAAATGTGTGTCCACTGTTACCCTAAACTCTGCTAACTGTGTGACTTTATTCATTATCAGACATTACCGTTTGCCAAGTTTACCATCGATGGGCACAGCGGTATCCTTAGAGTCAAACCTGGTGAGACTTTGGACTACGAGACTACACCCACACACTTTGTGACGGTGGTTGCAAAGGTGAGATGTCATTGTCGCCCTTTTAGGTTTGTCTTCTCAGGTGACTGAGAAAAAAAGTTTTGAATGGTTCTTATGCACCATTTTGTACATGAAACAAGGTAACACTGTAAGGAAAGCAAGGCAGCACAGGAACCCGTCTGTTTGTGGGTTAAAGTCATGAAAAGTTCTGTCGTGACTAAGCTTTCTGAACACCAACACTTTGCTGAATTTCCACAGTTTCTCTGTATGACTTCCACTTACTTCACATAAGTGAAAGTCTGGCAAAGTGATGACAGTGTTCCTCCCAGTGGGAGTAACCTGAAGTGCATGATGGAGACTGCTGTTTTGTTTTTTTGGCCTCAGCTCTGTGTCTCTGTGGAATAACTAACATACAGTACAGACGGCTAAATGCAGATTAAAGTTATAGTGACTTTGACGTATGGATTTCAAGCTAGACATCTGGTTACCTTAAGCCAGTGGTAGGCCTCTAATCATATTTTTTTAGTTGGGTAAGTAAGTACTATTAGTAGAATAAAATCTCTGTATAGGGATTTCAAAATACTTACCGCAGTTATTACTTGATTTGATTGAGCAGTCTTACGCAAGGATCACACAAACCCTTTAAAGAACATTGTGAGTCGATTAACTACCAAATGTAAAATAAAATGTCCTTTACCAAGGCTTTTTTTTATTTTAAGACTGTTTTATCATAATTTACCATGGATAAAGCATCATCCAGAGTCTAGATCAAATGTATTACTATAAATATAAAATGTACTCAGTCTGCTTTCTGCTTCACTATTTGTTTTCTCAGGATGGAGGCGGAAAGTACAAGGGGAAGCACCAAGTGTTGACCTCCACAGCCACCATAACAATCAATCTAATTGATGCACAAGACATGCCCCCATCCTTCATAGGAACCCCTTACTTTGGCTACGTCTACGAAGTCTCAGTTCCTGTAAGTCCTCCTGTAACTCGTTACACACCGGTGAAGGTGATCAACCATTACATGCACTAAATATGTATAAAAACTAATTATATTTTGTTTCTTCTAGGGATCTGAAATTTTCACTGTGTATGCTAAAGATGGAGATCAAGGCAATCCTAACCCAATACATTATTCTATTATGAATGGTAAGAGCAATACATCAAGAAATGAATGACATCTTGTTTACTATTTTTACCAGACAAATGCACAACATTTCTTTTATCACCTTTCAGGGAGTGATGGTGTGTTTGACATAAATGGCACGAGTGGATGCATCACCCTGACAACTTACCCATCTCTTCTGAAAAATGAATTATATGAAATTAAAGTCAAGGTAATGTTTTATGTTTTTGTCTTACGGTTATTTAATGGGGATTACACTCATCTCTTATAAATTTGACCTACTATTCCTACTAAATATGTTGATCAATTTCATTTTTAAACCCAGGCGTCTGAGGTAGGACCAAACGATCAGCTGCAGGACTACGACATTACCATGGTGACGGTCCGGGTTGTGGATCTTAACAACCATCCCCCGACCTTTTATGGAGAAAACGGACCACAGAGCAAGTTTGAGGTCACCATGTATGAGCATCCTCCTGCAGGGGAGATCCTCCGAGGCTTTAAAATCACAGTCAATGACTCAGATCAGGTAACTATTATTCTATGGCGAACTATCCCCAAATTTTACTCTTGTCTCATTGACCTCTACGCATCCTTTGATTCTTTGCTCAAGGGTTTATTGGTCTGTATGTGCCTGCTGCACTTCAACTAACATTCTTTTATCAAGACATTCACTTTAGACATGCAGTAATGTGCTGTAACCTGTCAATAACTGTTTTCAGAATGACTCATCTAACATTATCTGCCAGATTATTTCCCTTTTTTAAAAATCCATCAAGGTTTCCTGAAGTCATCTTGAGTCTGATGCATCTACATTCTTATTTACTTTACTGATTCACGGTTTTTACATTCTGCACTTTATTTTTTTTTGCAGGGAGCAAACGCTAAATTTAAACTGAGACTTGTGGGGCCGAGTCGAGTCCTGCGAGTGGTTCCCCAGACGGTCCTTAATGAAGCACAGGTGACCATCATCGTGGAAGACACATCTGGCATCGACTATGAAAAGGGACCAACCCTTTCTTTTAAGGTTAGACTTTATATATCACTAAATTAGAATGAGTATTATTGAAATTACACCAATATTTAATCTTGGGCTGCAACTAATTTGTAGTTTCACCTTTTAGTGTCTTTGGTTATCTTTTTGGTTAATCAACGTACAACAATAAAGATAACTACCATTATTTACTAAAAATTTATGTGTGACTTTAAAAAAAGTCATCATAGGATTTTAACCTTTGTTTTTACCCTTCTTTATTGTTTATCATATATCATGTTTGTATCATGTTTGTCTATTGTCTGAGTTGTTTGTTGTCTTAATTTTTTTTGAAGAGTGATGCTTTGCCCTTTTACTGCAAGTCAAATTTACCTATGTGTACAAACAAAGTAACCTTGAACCTTCAACCTTCACCCTCTGACTTATTATTAAATTTTCTTCATCACGACTGCTAAATATCAGAAACACATTTTGATATCCAACAGTTTGTATATTTGTATAATGAGCATTGCAGCATCACAGAGCTGCTAGTGTGGCTGTAGACTCTTCATCTCATTTGTTAGTAAAATAATCGAGTAATGGACTAATCATTTCAGCATTCATTTAATCACACGTGTCTTTTGCAGCTGCTGGCGGTGGAGATCGACACTCCGGAGAGGTTCAGTTCCACAGCTGACATAGTGATCAACCTGCTGGACACAAACGACAACATCCCCAAATTCACGTCCGAGTATTACATCGCCAGGGTCCCTGAGAACTCTCCTGGAGGCTCCAGCGTTGTGTCTGTAACAGTGAGTCAATCAAGATTAGAGTCCACTTTAACCTGACCAAAGTGATTATATAATCCTTCAATCCTCCATTGCATATTACTCAGTGCAGTTCATTAGATGAAAGCAGGTTGTCGCCAGACAACAAAATAGCTCAGCGGTCCCTTTTTGTTGATCCTAGTTATCAAATTCATGTCTCTGTGTGACATTCTGGCATATGCTCTATGTTACACCTCAGGCAGCAGTTTTATTAATGGAAATATTAGCACATTTATTTCTTCCTTTCCATTATACTGTATGTATCCTGCAGCCAGGCAACATGTGCAAGCTACGCAGTGTGCAGTATAAAGCTTAATTTTATCCCAAGGTTAATCATGCTGACCTATACCTCCATCCCCACCTACCACAGGAAGAGACTTAAAGCCTGCCCAACCCACCATACACGAGCTTAAGACCCTAGCTGTTTATCCTCTAGTAAAAACTTCTAAATGGATCACCTTCAGTCATCTTGGTTGAGTTTTTTTGTTCCCCAGCTTAACTATATTGAATTCAGTTGGTAAAGTGTAAATTTTTCACACTTTATTGTATGTGCTATGTATTATTATAAGCTTCTCATCTCTGTCCTGTTTTTTTCTCTAGGCAAATGATCCCGATTCAGGGCCTTGGGGTGAAGTCAAATACACAATTTATGGATCAGGATCAGATTTGTAAGTAAAAACCTTCCACTCCTGCCAATTTAGGCTCGGTCTGATTAGATATTTAACTCTTGCACTTCCACAAAACACACTTCATAGGCTAAAAAATCAGTTTATGTGTATATGACTCAACACTGCTCAGAGGCTCAGGGTGTTTGGTAAACTCAGCCAGCAGGAGACCAGTCTTGATTCATCTTTTGTCACTTTGATGGAAGCAGCAAGCAGGAAGCCAGTTTGATTGGCCCCTCTGCTGCACAAACAGCTCTCTCTAAAATGGCTGCAAGATGCTGGCTAATCTCCTAATTGGATTGGAGGGTTAAAAATAGACAGCCTGGCCCGTCTCACATAGGGAGAGCCAATTAACATGCAATGTGACAGCTGGAGCTACAGAAACGGCAGCTTTGAAAAGCAAGGCAGCATGCAGCGAAGGAAAAGTGAGAATTTATGCTCGTCTTCAGGCAGCGACCTGAGTTAATTGTGCTAAAGTTATCAGTTTCCAGGCAACTTGTGAAATTTCACAGTGGAAAATGAGACAGAGAAGATGGCTGAACAAAATGGCAGTAAGCCCAATGTTGAACTAGAAAGCACTCAGAAAGCACAACCTGCACAATGCTGTAGAGTATTTTAAAATATCTCTTATGTGTAGTTATTCTGACTGCAAATGGTACAGCTTTTAGAAAAATAACAGAATCTTGGTGAAAATTGGTGCAGTCTGTCACATAGCGGGGGGTGTATCAGCATGCATTGCTGTTTGTCAGTGAGTCTGTTTTTAATACAACCACTGGAAAAATGGAAATGGAAAATGTGTGGATCCAGATCAGCATAAAAATACACAGTGATAGACAGCCATGCTAAATAGGTTGATGGTG
>NW_023339651.1:7661651-7703194 GCF_004916995.1 Morone saxatilis | reverse complement strand
GAGTTTTTACCAACTTGGCCATTTCTAGAAGAACTGTGTAGAACTGTAGGAAAACGATGTGACAACAGAACAATTTCAGAAACAATTCAAATGTTTTCTGAACCAAATCTATCTACCAAACCTAACTGATGACAATTAGATAAGAATGTCAAACAAAAAAACTGTAGACACAAAATGAGATCCTGGAAAATAATAGAAAGATGTCTGCCTCTACACCTCACATCTCAGGGGTTGTGAATCAAAATATAAAGTGTTCTATAAATCGTCACATGTTGCTACGTGATCCAGATCTGGACCAAAACATTTTCATTTTCATTGTCATTCCTCGGCCTGTAGAAACAACAGGCAAAAAAACAAAGAAATATTCAGAGAAAAGAACATAACATGATTGGTGGATATCATTTAAGAAAAAGAAATTGAATTAATTAAAATAAAACAGATAAAATGAAGAAATTAAATAAATTAAATTCAAAATCTATTTACATTATATAAATTATAAAACCTTTTACCACATATTCCTTGTGAATAACAATGGAAAACTGCTTTTTATAGTGAACAATTAATGTGATTCCCATAGAGATTCACAACTTGTGATGTAGATGCCACCTGTGCTGTGAATGGTTTGTCGGGACAAGCGAGTGTTTAATACAGTGATGGACTGCTGTTGTTATGACTCATACATTGTCTTGACTGTTCTGAACCTGCAGGTTTACCATCCACCCGTCATCAGGACTCATCTCCACGCAGCCCTGGACCACCCTGGACGCAGAGGTCAGGTCTAAATACAACTTTTACGTCAAGGCTGAAGATTCAGAGGGGAAGTACAGCTTGGCTGAAGCCTTTGTCACCGTCCTCGACATGAATGACCACCCTCCAGAATTTGATGAAAAACTCCTGGAAAAGACCATGATTATTGGTACACCTGTCAGAGTAGAGGTATATAATGTTCAATGTTTTCCCCCATTGTTTTAAGAAATATATTTTTAAATAATTAAATGAAAAGACTTCCTGTTTTTGGCATTTAGAGTACAATTGTAAACAACAGTTTAGGAAATTTAGGAAAAAACATTTTTAACGTTTTATATCTTCATTAGGAACAATTGTTCTCTGGGTTAGTGCCACAGACAGTGTACGGCAGATACAAATACAAATAATAATCAGTGTATTGTATAGTGTAACATGCCATAATTGTAATGTGAAATATAGACAATGAAGACAACACACCATTTAATTTACAAAGCAAATATTAGTTGGTAGTCCAGTATGCAGGTTATTAAAATGATAAAGATATGCAACCTTTTTATCTTATTCTGCTACTTTCTACAGGCAGTGGATGAAGATGCAGAGTCTCCAAACAATGTCATTGAGTACTCCATCATGACAGCCGATCCTGACAATGCATTTGATATCAACGCCGACACTGGGGAGATCAAGCTGAAGCCGTACATCAAGTCCATGGAGATTGTGCAGAACATCACCAAGCAGAAGGACTGCAAGTGGTCTCTGGTGGTCCAAGCCAGGGACAGAGGCTCTCCATCCTTCAGCACGACAACCGTGGTCAATATCGATATCACCGAGGCGGTAAGACCTGCTATATCTTGCAGCATGCTCGCAGTGCTTTTCTATTCCAAGCCTGAGCTTTAGGCTGCACAAGCTGTAGATTTAAGCTGTTAGACATATGGTAAAAGGCATTGTTGTCATGCTACACGGCTGCTAGTTCAACATCCTTGTTTCAGCCAGTCACATTTCATTGCCCTCATCTTCTTCAAAGGATAATGCTGGTCCTTTTTATGCCTTTATTATCATCGACAAGTCCCACAAAGACACTAACACCAATGATGAATTTATCATAGATCTGTTTATCACAGATCAGAGCTATAATGAGAACAGTTCTTGCGTTGCCAGGTTGTGAAAAATACCCTTGGAAAACCTGGTTTCAACTTATTTGAATTTCTCTATAAAAGTTAAAGTTTTGGAGAAAAAAGAAAACATCCATATGTATTATTTAAAGAGTTTCACTCAAGAAAACAACCAGTGTGTATTGCTACATTCTGATTGGTGCCTAGGAAAATACCTTGTGTTAAATAACCAAACAGAACCGAAAATTGTGTTGTTTTTAAGTTGGACCACATTGCTCACGTTAAGAAACTGATTGAGAAAATAGGTTTCATGGGGCCTTTAACTTTTCGGTTTCATAATAATGCAGTTAGAATTGTTTGTTTGTAATAAATATTCATCAGTTTTTCAGTTTCTAATAGTCATCTAGTTTGCTGCTATTAATTAATGAGTTAATAAGTCATTGATAAAGAGTTTCTAATCCATCAAGACTGTAATTTGGCAACCAAAAGGTTATTCTTATTAATGGCTTATAACTGATCTATAAAACATTAGTAAAGAATTTATTAACCACACAAAAATACATTACCAAAAAAAAAAACATACAAACCCTTTATAAATTATGCTTTATAAGAAAATCATACTCTCAGAGGAATAAGCCTGTGGCTACACAGATAATACTTTACTACGTTATTTACTTTATACTGTTTTTTGTTTTTTCAGTAAATTTGAAGAGCAGCATAATCCTTTAAAAGTCTTCAGTCATTGACATTAAACCATATTCTTTTGATTTTCTATGTCTTCACCATGTATTCATTCCTTCACACTACATGATGAGATGACTCCGTGTTTTTGGTGTTGTTTCTGTCTTGTGTATCGTGCATTGCAGGTCAAAGGTCGAATTATTTCATACTTCATGGGCCTCAGCAAGCGTCCGCTGACTGTTTTTGGAATTTTTCTCAGCATTGTTACTTCCCTCATTTTACTTACAATCTGCATATCCACAATCCTGTACTGCAACGCAGTGAAAAAGTCCAGAATCAACCCTGAGAGTAACTATATTAAAGTGGTCCGCAGAATCAAGTGAGAAATATTTGAATCCCTGTACATTATTCATTCATAACCTGTAAAAAGGTATCTATTTTTTACTGGTTAGCGATTGTCTGTAAAAGAGTCCTGGAGCACACTAGAAGGAATATTATAACAATATAATAGAAGTTTTTTTCTATTTTTCTTTTTCCATTTTTTATTGGAAAACATGCAATATTTTTCTAATAATGTACTTAGACTTTTTACACCACCACCAAAACCCCATCTTTGATCATCTAAAATACTTTTATTCCTAGAGCATGATGGAGCCTTTTACATTGGATTTAAACCTGGATTTGCTCACGTAATCTCCATTTTTCTCACACAAACATGCACTTCACTCCATTTTGGTCTCATCGTTCTTGTTCAACCCTCATCATGCCAAAGAGAAATCCTAATGCACCGCACTGCCAGACGCATTCCCAACAACTAGTGTTGTGCATAGTTCTTAGCTTTGCATCAGCAGTCCTGTACTGTAGGACAGAGGAAGACGGATGACAGAGTGTGAGTGTGAGTGTCACATTGTTGGTAGATATGTTGTTTGGGCCTCCTCTGTCAGTGCTTTGCGCATTCATCTCTCATGCTTGCATGCTTTGAACAAATGCTGCGTTAAGGCTTAGATTCAGCCCTTTGGACTTGATTTAAACTATTTTATTTGTGCTCTTTTACAGACTCCTCTCAAGGGGCCTATGGCGGCCTTTTTATTGAAAAGTAGGGACAATCCTATGAAAGCTCTAGCCATGGTCACTGTTATTATTAGCGTATTGGTAGGGGTGACAGTCTTGATCTCTACGGCTCTGTACATGCGTAACTCAAAGTCAAACAGGATCATGCCGGCACGTCGCATCATTAAGAGGCGACCCAGGGACCAGCCGCCCTGGACCTTTAGGATGCCCACTATTACATTCAACGACCCTGCAGAAAAGTTCCTCATCGACAACCCAGAGAGTGGCAGGCAGCGGACCAGCAGCCCTCGGCCAAAGCCTCCACCCCCCAGCGCTCCTAGTCTACCCCCTCCACCCCCGTCTAACACACGCCCCAGTGAGAGGCCCCGTGCTGTCCCAACAATATCTGGCGCGCTGGCCTCCAAAGGCTCCAAGAAAGCTAAATCTAGTCGCCGCAAAGAGGGAAATATGAGCTCTGCTTTAGTGTCAGAGCTAAAAATGAAGCTGGAGCAGAAAATCATTGAGAGCAACCAAGGTTATTATTAAATCTGTCACACAAACATCTTGTTTGAGATTCCCCGGTCCATTCTTTGACGGCTCATCTACTGTCCAAGAGTTGTCACCTGAGCTTCATGTGATGATCTGGTAGGATGGGCCTGCCTTTAGATTATACATAAGTAAACGGTATGAGGGGTATAACACGAAGGTTTACAGATATTTATGTCTTAAGATGATATATTAAACAAGTGGGCTTCACTGCATCCTCGGTTGACCCAGCTTAGGTAAAGAGAGGAGAGAGCTCTACTCTGTCACTGGTGCAGTCGGAGATAATTCCCACACTGCCATCTTGAGGAAGATTACATCATCTTAACAGTAAGAAGCACCACTGTAAATTGTCTAGAGAGATGGTTACTAAGACTTACTGTGTATACATAAGTTACATAACTTCCTGAAAAGTGTAATGTTCACGACCTTGTAATGTTTTCAACACAAAGCTAGGATTTCACCCAATAAATCCTACTAAAAAAATATTTCTTCTTGCTCACTGGAGCATGCAGCTGAATGACATGGTGATGAAAAACAACACTGCTTAAGTGCTAAAGGACCTGTGTGTTAATATTTTTACTGTGTTACATCAGCCGCTTGAAAGCTGACAAGTTGCTCTTTTGTATGATTACAATGTGCCACTGTAGGTTTTCACAGTAACATGAGCAAACAGAGTTGCTTTTATTTATTTGAGTGTGTAATTCTAGAAAATGCTTTTATATAAATAACATGGATCCATTTTAAATGTACAGCATTATATTATTTTCATTCTTTTTCAGTATACATATATGACAAGATATGAACATTTCCAAGTTGTATCTTGCAGCAGTAAATAACAAAGTACAAATTAAACCATCTAACACCACTAGTCAGACATTGTTGGTACAAATTCTTAGTCATATGCTTAAGATTTTCAAGTACAGATCAGTATGTATATAACTTGCTTGGACATTTCCTTTATAGATATAGAGTCTGTGTCGAACTTTTAGAGTCCACACACACGTTACTTTCCATGTTACTCTTCAATGCCTTCAAATGTAGGCAAATAAAATTTGAGTAATTTAATTGCTGTAATACATATCTTGTATCTGACTATATCTTAACTTATAACTATCTTAAATAAGTTGAGGTAAACTATATATCTTAACTATAAATTACACTTGCCTGGTCCTTCGAAGTAACATATTTGTACCGTCTTTGTACTGTCTTGATTTTGAATAAATATTTGAAAATAATTTGGTCTGTTCTCCATTTTGTCCAGAGGCTAATATTAGGTCAATTTGAAATTGATATGTGTTATGTGGTGGAAACTAATAACTATAAAGTAAGTACATTTACTCAAGTACCGTACTTAAGTACAATTTTGAGGTATTTATGCTTTACTTGAATATTTGTAATTTATGTTACTTTGTACTTCTCATCCACTACATTTGAAAGGGGAAATATTGAATTTCCTAAATTATTTCCTAATTATTCAATGTTCCTACCCAGTTAAACTACCTGGAGTAAACTACCTAACTGTATATTAAGTAGTTAAAAACAGCTCCATCTCGGCCAGCAGAAAATGCTGTTTACATTTTGCAGATAACATGTACTTTTACTTAAATATGATTGTACTTCTTCCACCACTGAAGAAAAAAACCTTACTTATTCATATATTTTATATATTTAACGATAATAAACACCTTTTCATTTATCTGTTAAAAAATCTAAAATTATACAATATTAATGGATGCAGTGACTCCACTGTCAGTGTGAACTGACTAAACATATTTTTTTTTAACACAAAGTCAGATTTTTATCAGATTCAAGAATATGTTTAAGTGTTATGTTCACATTTGCCTGCACAACTGACAGTGAGCTCAGAACTGTCATTAAATGGAAATATCATGTCCTGCTGACTAGGATTCGGATAGAAAATCACTTTAATCTGCTTACGAGTGTATGTATAAATGCACGGGAAAACGCTGCTTATGTAACAAATCCTCTGAGTGATTGTGCTAAAAAATCAGAGTATGTCTTAGCATTCGTCTTTGACTCCCCTTTAATCCACATCAAACATAATTTTATTCCATTACAAGACAGCAAAGCTGCATCTGTAAAAAGAAAAAACAATAAAAACCAAAACATTTTTTTCCAACATAAAATGGATTAAAATCTCCTGAACCACGAACCAACAAACAATTCACTTGATTATAATGTAGTTTTCTTATAACAATAAAAACATGCAAAACATAAAAAAAAATAACAGATCCAAAGAAATATCAAATGCATTTTAGCAAAAACGTGTTTTTACATGTATATAAACAGATTATAAGAAACTCTCCTTATAATAAGGAAGAAAGGCATCTCCACTTGGAGCTGATAGCTTAAGATATATATTTACAGGATGACTATATACTCAAAATAGCCTTGGTTTGTGCCTCTCATGTATTCATATTAAATTTGAGTCACAGAGCTATAGTACAATAAACTTTTCTAAAAATAAATACCCCAGGATCATTTAACAAAATGTATTGTTGCTCTGAAGGTATTTCCAGGATGAAAAAATATTCTATTTGCTGTACTATTATTACTCTTAATCCAAACAAAGATGGTGGCCGGAAATTATATCTGTCCTTGCTCAATGTGTACAATGAACCCAATTTAAAAAAATGTTATTATCACGTATGTATTGATATTACTTAAACAATGGAGTTATTATTGTGCAGCAGATATAGTATTTTTTCATCCAGGTGGTTATATACCTTCATAACAGCGATACATTTTGTTTAATGACCATCAGGTTTTCGGGTATTTATTTTTTAAAAGATTGGACACTAAGCACTGTGACCGTAACGTAATTATAATACATGACAAGCCCAAGCTGAGTCTACACTCAAAACTGAAATTATTTACAAATACACAAGTATGTACATTTCTTGACATTGATGCTAGTACAAATAAGCGGCACTTCCTCCTTTGCTCCTATCCTCTGACTTTCGCCTCTTTTTCGGCTTTTCCTCCGAGTCCCTGTACAGGTCTTCATCACTGGCCGCCTGCAGGCTGTCAAAGGTGCCCTGCCTCTCCGACCCCTGCAGGTTCTCTCCGTGCAGCCTGCGCTTCTTCCATAGATCTATGCACCGATCCACACAGTTGAACTTGGCCTCGGTGGTGCAGGCGTACATGCCGGCCGGCACTGCCAGCACCATGGCGCACACAATGACGATAATGTGAATGAGTCTCTCTCTTTGCTCCAGCTCACTGATGTCACTTCCCGTCACAAACACGATGCACTGGCCTTCCCTTGGCGGATGGTTCTTCAGGGTCACACACACCTCGTATTTGGTGACAGGAAGCAGGTCGCTGACAGAGTAGCTGTTGATGCCAGGACCAATGTAGATCATTTCCTTTTTCGGTGAATCGTATTTGCCAAAGTGGATGGTGAACCAGGTTTCTGCTGGGTTGTCCGTTGCTGCATTCCATTCCAGGGTGATACCATAAACTGTCTGCTTAGCGATGCGGATGTCAATGTAGGTGTTCTCATTGGATGACAACATGGGGACAGGTGGATGGAGAGGAGCAGAGGAGTTTGAGGAGCTGATGTTAACCGTGATGCTAACAGAAGAGTTGCTAATGAAGTTGTTGGCCATGCAGGTGTAGATTCCTCGGTCTGCCAGATGAAGAGAAGGGATCACCAGCTGGGAGGTGAAGGTCTCCTCATCTATTTGAGTCTCTGTAGCTGCAAGGAGAACACGGGGTCAGCATATTGCATTAAAATTGGAAGCTTGTTTACATCTGATAAAGCCATGGTAAGAGAACCGTAAAAAGGTTATTGTTCCTGTATATTTCATAAAGCAGATGCAGCCTGAAAGTTCAACATATACCACAATAAGTGCTCCCAGAGCAGGTTCACAACAGTTTAATGGATGGTAGTAATAAAAAAAATCTTACCAGCAAATCCTCTTATAATCTTCAGACTGTACATCCACTGAATGGTTGGGCCTGGCCTGGCCTTGACTAAGCATGTGAGTGTTGCATTTGCTCCGAGAGGTAAAGTGATGTTAGTAGCTGGGGCAGAGGCCACTGGCTTCATGCATGTTTTTAACTGGATCTCGTGGAAAAACTTGTCAGCTTTGGAGGCGGGGCCCACACACATCAAATAAGAGTTCATCAGAATGATGGGAGGGCTGACCGCCCGGATGAATTCAACGAAGCCTTTGAGGCGGCAATCGCACAACCAGGGGTTGTCATGCAGCGCCAGAACCACATTGGAGACCAACCCTTCTTTCCCCCACACTTTCTCTGCTGTTTGGTAAAGAGGCCAATTTATGAAGACATCTTTTGATATGACACTAAGCTGATTGAAGGATAAATCTAAGTAGGTCAGTGCAGGTAAGTGTCTCAGTGCGTGTTCAGGCAGGACGTTCAGTCGATTGTGCTTCAGGTCCAAAATCTTCAGTTTTGGTGTGTTCTGAAACGCCGTCCATGGTACTGAAGTAAGCTTGTTCCCTTGTAGCCTGAGCTCAGTCAGGTTGGCCAGCCCCTCCAGGCTTTTGATGTTCATGAGGGTGATCTCATTGAAATTCAGCCAGAGGAACTCCAAGGCACTAACGTTAGAGAAAGATCCTCGTGGTAACTCAGTCAGGTGACAGTTTTCAATTCGGATTTTAGTGAAATCATGTGGGATGTCCTCTGGGATTTGTTCCATGGGGATTTCCATACAAAGTAAAGACCTAAAATGGTAAGACAAGATATATTTAGACACGAGAAACTAATGGCAAGTGTATATTTTATCTTCACAGCTACTCATGTACATGCACCATTTGCACAAATGTATCAGTTGTGTCTGTCTGTAGGTTTTAGAGCCTTTTGGTTTGCAGGATGCATTTAAAACAAGACGTGTTGTTTAAAACAGGGTTATGGCTAACACATAACCTACTTTTAAGAGTTTGCATAGTTTCAGTGGTCACTTACCTTCCCATGTTCTCATCTGTGCAGGAGCAACCAATCAGACAAGTTGATGATCCAGGGGTGATGAGATAAAATACCAAAGTGATACATAATGTGGCACAAAAGGCATCCATATTCTTGGAGGAGTTTGTGAAATAGGCCTGTGAGGGCAGGACGTGTCCATGGGCTGTGTGGAAGAAAGCCTATTACATTAATCTTGTTTGACGTAACACTTAAGATGCCAAGTGACATGTGAGACACTCATAGGTGAGGTGTATTTATAGCAATGGTCCACTTTGTCTAGAAAACATTGTCCGATCCCCTCAAAAGCATAAAAACACTCACCACAAATGTTGCTCGAACAGGATTAAGTGAGTTCAATGATTGTGTTGTAGTTCTACTTTCAGGTATGACCCCCAACTGCTCTGCTGCATTAGTCTAATTAAATTTATTTGTCCCCCACCAAAGCACAGACATTGACATGACAGGAGTCCCATCTGTAAGTGGGCCGGAGCCCGTCGGGCTTAGCAGCACAGAGAGGGAGGGCTGCAGAGAGACAGAGAGACAGATGTCTGGAGAGGACTGTAATCTGACCTCAATAATCTGAACACTGGTTGTCTCACAGGTTGCTAAAGACCGAATCAGCAATAAAGCAAGTGTGAAAACCGACAACATCTACAGCACTGTAGATTCAATCTTGTCCTTGAATGCCCAAGCATTTTATAGGCGTACATCCTTTAACGAGCAAAGAGATAAATCTGATGTCTGCTAATGAAGGCAATCTCCTGGTCATCGTACAAGTTTTAAATTGAGGATATAGATACTTTTAATTCCTTGGTAGTTTGCTTGTTTGGCAAACATTTGTCAAATTGACAACTGTTTAATAAATACTTTTTAATTACTTTAGTTTCGTCTAGGCTACCTAGATACTAGATACTACGCCTATTTTTCCTGCAGAAAAAAGCAAACTGCCCTTAAGTTGATTTAGCATTTTTACTGACTGAAATATTTGAGGAGAGTTGAATTATGTCACCAAAGTATTACTGATTCTCCGAGGAAGATGCTAGCTGCGCTGTGAGAGGTTCTTTGAGCTAAAGGCTAACATGTTCACAACAGTGATGCTAATATGCATGTTTAGCTGGTATAATGTTTACCATCTTAGTGCATTAGCATACTAACATTTGTGCACATGTGCAGCAGAGGCTGATGGGAATGTAAAAGTCTGGAAAAATCTAAATTTTGAGCTGATGATGGGGCTAGATGAAGCAGTTATCACAATTCACACTGAGGAACACATGAATGTCTGTACCTCCGCTAGCATGGCGAACATAACAGGCTAAATTTCTGCTTCAGTCAAGATGAATATTGATGATATAAGAAAAAAGCTTGAGAACATATAAATATAAAAAATATTTAATTTTTATACAGTACATTCATACATACACATATATTTTAGGTCACAAATATTTACACATTATAAAATGTACAGTATTTTAGGTTTTCGACCCAACAGTAAACCTGGCACATTAACATCATACTGACATACAAAACACACTAATAACTGCTGGTTGACCTAAATACTTTAAATAAAGATTTTAACACAACGCAGAGGTTAAATCTTGGGGGAAATAAAATTGTCAGGGATTTATACAGTTTAGGGCAACATTTCAAGACATTTTCCTCTGCAAAACATAACCTTTAAAAGTGCATGATGAATTAAATAAAAAAAAAGTTATTTTTACACATTTACACCAAATGTAAATATTTAAACCATGTCACTGTGTATATTTTCCCTTTTTTGCTGTCCACCAAATGAATGGTGGTTTTTATTCCCACAAGGCTGTAAAACAATGTCATACATCAAATGCTGCCAGAGCTACCAGTGTTCTCTGAAGACCCCCAAAAGAGGATAATTTGAGTCTCTGAGCACAGTGGTTTATCTACAGTATTCACATCGCAGGCCGTGAGAAACAAAGTGCATCCTCTGCAGGTTGTGGCATAATTGGTTTTAGCAGAAGTACTCGTTAGGTGGCCCCTCAGTCCTGGCTGTGGCCTCTGAGTCAACACTAGACCTCGCTGACAGCAGCCTGTTAGATTCGTCAGGATTTAGCCTGGTCAAATACTCGCCTTCCATCCCTTTAGCTTTGGCCCCAGGGCCAAGGGTCTCAAACGTGACATACGAGTCCTGCATTTCCTTGGACTGCCCTCCCAGCAGTTTTTGGCAGCGCTTCTTTAGCGCCCCGCAGCACACTATCAGTGTCAGGGGGACAGCAATCACGCAAGCCACTGTTATTACCACCACATTAATGAGCTTCTGAGTGCCACTAGCACTGGCTGCTTCGTCTGTTGAGAAGATTACACACTGCTCCTTTTTCGGGATCAGGCCTTTGACGCACACACATGCAATATACTTTGTCTTTGGCACAAGGCCATCAATGGTGATCCGGTTCTTTCCAGCACCTACATTGATCCGACGCATGTCTCTTTCACCAAATATAGCATACAGGACACTGAATTCTGTGGTGTTTGTGGCTGTAGGGGCTCGCCAGTTCAGAGAGACAGTATGGTCAGTGTCACCAATCACTTTCACAGAACGTACCACCCTTTTCTCTGGAGCTTGCTGTAAGGATGAGGCATTGGCGGCTAAGTTGCTCAGAGCATCCCGCTCCAACTCCTCCGTCCTTTGAGGGTCTGTCGCCTTGCCTTGTCCCTGAGAAGCATCGTCAGAGATGCTGTAGCTCTCAATCTCATACTTTCCAGTCACACCTTTGCCATTGACAGGTTCAATGATGGGCTGGGCTGCTGCTGTGGTGGTTGGTGGAGGAACATATCTGGCAATAAGTTTCTCCTGGTATGCCGCTCTTCCAATGCCACCAGTTTTCTTTCCTCTGGTTCTCTTTGAAACACCACCGCCTGCTTCCTCTGACCGAAAGGAATCTGTGATCACCAAAGAGATGATGGCATCTGCAGTGCCCACGAAGTTGGTTGCTTTGCACACGTATTTCCCAGAATCTCGGTAGGAGACTGCAGGCACGCTCAGAATCGACCAAATGATGCCCTCCTTTGAAATCTCTTCCTGAACTGAAAATTAAAAAAAAGGAGGCATCCACAAAGTTAAGCAGATTGACACAGATAGAATAACTTTAATCTCATTGAGACTTGGACAGAAATAGATATGGTTCTAATCTAAGCACATCTGACATGAGTTCAGCCGAACTCACCGGTGCCGTTCATTTTCTTGCCATCAGCGCGGCTCCAGGACAACTCGGGAATGGGGACTCCCACTGTGCCACAGCGTAGCAGGACGTTGTTGCCCAGTGAGCTTCGTACACGAGCCACAGCTGTGTGCACCCGAGGGCCCTGGCACCTCTGCAGCTCCGCTTCAGTGAAAAGAACCCCTGACAAGCTCTCCGGATCAGCGCACCTCAGCCTGGTGTCGATGAGAGCCACGGAGGATGACGGGGACTTCTGAAACTGGACCAGATCGTGCAGCCGGCAGTCACACAGCCACGGGTTGTCATGGAGACCTGCAGAGGAAACCAAGCATGACAAAGTGCTGTCAGTTAAGAGAAAAAAATAAATAAATTCCTACTCTGTACCCTCATGTTACTAACATCCAGTTAATTTTCCTTTACCTAACACGTCATCGTTATTTTAAGTGTGGCTGTGAGTTAAAATAAACAGAATTAGTGTGACAACTTTGACACACAATAACTATAATTAAACTGATCCTAACTCAGCTTTTAATGCTTTTGGTGTCAAAGAAGTGGTCGTCATGCAAGGCAGATTAAAAAGAATACATTCCGGTATCCTAATATGTCACAGCTTGATCCTCACCGAGAATTAGTTTGGAGGAATCAGTATCCTGGGATGGCTTCACACTCAGCCACATTGTGAGAACGTCAGCGGGAACGGTTGTCAGACTGTTGCTGGATAAGTCCAGATAGGTGATGTTCTTTATGTACATGGTGGCATCGGCAGGGATGGTGGAGATCTTGTTGTTGTGTAAGTCGAGGAGCCTCAGGTTTGGCATATCAGTCAGAGACTCCCAGGGGAAGGAGGTGAGGGCGTTTCCGTCCAGCCTGAGCTCATCCAGGTTGTAAAGACCCCGGAAACTGTCGACATTCAGCGAATTCAGTGAATTGAAAGACATCCACAGAAACTCCAGGTTGTTGAGGTAGTGGAAGTTGTCGGTTGAAATCCGTGTGATAGCTGTCTTTTCAATGCGCAGCTTTGATGTGTCAACGGGGAAATTTGGAGGAATCAGAGTGATCTCTGGGTCATTGCAAAGTACACTCCTGCAAGAGAAAATATAAATAAAAATATAAGAATTTTTTTTTTATATATATATATATATATATATATTTAGATTTATGTGACATTTTAGAGGAACATTATTTAAGCTACTTTCAAATTGTAGGGGGTTTGTACAGTGGGTTTAATAACAAACTAAATATATTTTCTGCCTCCATTTTACATATAGATAGAACAATATAGTTCACAATGTATTTGAGAACAACGTAGTAACCTATTGTTCAGTAACAAGAAAAGGAGATTATAGGGCAACTCCAAGTTAATCCTCCACTATACTGAGTGACTGAATAGAATAAAGCTGAAAATATACCTTGCACGCAAGAAAAATAAAAATTAAACACATGCAATGAGAATAAAATTCAAACAATAAAATGTGAATATTTACCTTGCTTTTGATCCATCGCTTAATTTGTGGAAGAAGCAGCTGCATTGTGCAGGACATGAACTGCTCAGCAGAGGAAGAAAAACTAAAGCCAAACAAAAAGCTGCAGTAAAATGTCGACTCATTTTTTCTCCTGCAAACTAATAACCCGCTATGCAGCTAAACTACAATAAAAACAAACAAGCGCTACAGCTCAGTCTAACGGGGCATCGGATGCATCGTGGTGTGCAGGCTCACAGCTCTATACTGCTCCGACTGGTCGGAATCCCGAGATAAAAAGGATAGGCAGGGATTAGTGAAGGACTTGGGTTATTTTCATTCACACGATTAGGCTATTGCTTCCTGGACGCTGATAGGCTGCATAGTTTTCACTTTCATTCCCAGAATACTTCCCAATAGTTGATTGGACGGTTAATTATGGATGCAACAAACTGTACAGCATTGGAGTCTGCAGGTATAAAAGCCTAAAATCTACCTACAATAATTATGAATATTTGAAACGTTAAAAAAAACAGTTTCATGTAGAAAGATTTTTAAATGAAGAATTCTTTGACAGTTTTGTTTTTAATGCTTTATTTTATTTTTTATTTTTTTTATGTTGTCAATGTTGTCCTGTCAAGTAATATCATAAACTGTCAAATATTGGAGTAAACCCTAAGAGTGATAGGCCTCCTACCCAAAAGTCACCAAAAACAAACTTAATTTTATATTTTATTTTATTTTTTTAATTTAATCTCTTACATTCGCCTGTCCTTAAATTATAGTAGTTTTTTTTATTTAGTCTATGAACTGTAACACATTGACAAACCAGTTTGAATGATGGGAAGAATATATACACAAATCACCACTAGAGGGCAGTGTGGAGCTCTTACCTTCTTTTATTAGATCCAAACATGAGCCTTGACAACACTTTATAACTCTTTTTAAAAATGTTTCATTCACTTGAGATTAAACATTTCCTGATCATATAAACACAAGTGGTGTAACTAAGTACATTCACTCAAGTACTGCTCTTAGGTGCAGTACTTCTATTGCAACAGTATATAAAGTACTTCAAATTAACTCCACTTCAACCAGTTGTAACATCAAAGTGATACAAACACTAATGCATCTCTAATTATAATTCAGTTAAATATATTATTCTTATATAAATGTGACATTTTGCAAAATGACTTTATTTTTTACTTATTTTGATGCTTTTACATTTGTAAGATTTTGAATGCAGGACTTTTACTTGTAAAGGATATTTTTACACATTTCCTTCGTAAATTCAAATATAACGAAGTATTTCTAAAACTGAGTTTTAGTTTTCAGTAGTAGCAGATTATGCTGATATTTCTTGTGTGTGACTGACACACTTTGTGGATGACAGACATGTTGTCACAGTTTCTGCAGATTTTTTACAGGTGCAGAGGTTTAAAGACACAGCTGTCTGGGATTTCAAATCCTTTAATCCACCCATCTATCTGTCTCTCATTAATACATCTTTGTTCTATTTCTTTCAGAAGGTTTGTCCTGAAAGAAATTGGCAGGACCTGGGACAATCCTCCAACCCTGCACCTGTCCCTACACTCCCTCTCCTATCTGACCTCAGTGGGAGGGGAAGGAGCTGATAAATTGCCTCAAGCTCCTACATTCAGAAATGTATTTGTAGTAAAAGTTCACTACAATCACCATATCTGGAAAAAGTCTAAGAAAACTTTAAAATGTTCATTCATGGAATACTCTGAAATATGTCAAAGGTGCTGAACAAGGCTGTTTTTTTTCATTCCTGCAGTATAAATAGAAATAGTCTAAATACTTTATAATACTTTTACAGGAATAAACAAAAAACATTTGTTTCAGTTATTCATCTTTGCTCTTGATCTTCAGAGTCTGTCGGTACAAATGCAATTTCCAACACTGAAACCTTTGTTTCATTGCAAAGCCAGCAGATTATGATGGTGTAATTAACTGTTGGCCAATACATTAATGTGCAATCACAGCAAGGGGGAAAGCATTGTGGGGGTAAAAAATTACAAACAGGGTATTCAGGTCAGTGACGGTCATGGGTTTGATTCCAATTTGAGTTTGAGATTTTGCATCCATCCTGATTTATTCTAGTAAGTGACAGAGAGCAGACATTTGAATGTTGTTGGGCTGAACATTCTTCAAATAATAACTATTTTCAAGTTTATTAAGTCATGTTAGTGCTCATTGCATTGTTTAACCTTTGATCAAAAACTGACATTGGCCTACCAATAAACCAGATGGTGCATAGTTCATACAACGCCTAAAACAAAGATTACAATTCATACCAGCTGATCAATCCACTACATTCATGTTCTAGACCGGTTCTTACTTCATCACACTGCTGCAGTAGATTAACAGATTACTATGTTTGCATTGTGAAATTGGCACTCTGCTGCTTTATGTTCCTGCATAACCTCACACTGCACCATCAGCTTGTGACCAACACTTCTATAGGCCTCCTGTTGGGATTTAAGGGGCCAGACAGACATTCTCGTATACAAATCAGATGCTCCAAATTCTCGATTTATCTGTCAAATAACAAAATTTCTGCTGCCACATTTGAAACTGAGTCACGTGTCAGCAGCAGATGCAGTGACAAACATCAATACTGCAGCTCTTTTTTTAGCTGAATATATGAGGAAGTCATTAACTGGATGGAATAATATGGGCAGTTTGAGAAAAAGGCTATTATAAGTCCATTGGGACACGTCATTACTTCATAGTTAATGAGTTTGTGGTAATCTATGAACAGATTAGTGGTGCAATCAGACTCTGCCCAAATGTTACATTTTAAAAGGTTCAGGCCGCCGCGACAGCCAAAGGTCACTTTTACGCTGTCCTCGTTTTTATATATTCACACTCACAGACTTACTTGACCTTTAACACTGAATGTGGCCAGTAAAACACAACCACTCAGTTATCTGAGAAGTGTGTGGTCCATGTAAAACAAGGGCTTGTGCAGTAATTTGTCAATTTAGCCCTTGAATGTGCAGCTAACAGTTAACTTAAGATGTTACAGTTTTCCAAGCACTATTGTCACTGCAGCTGAACTTGTTTCATCCAAAAACTTTATTGTCCATCACAAGGCAACAGAGATTTGTCTTTGACCTGGCTTGTAAGTGAAAGTATCAGAGTTGTAGAGGAAGAAGCAAAGTACAAATGTGCAGGTGCCAGAACGCACTGCTTGTTTATAAAGTGAGAGAGAGCTGTGAGATGTAATTGTAAAAGGGACCCTGTACAGGTGCCTCTGGGGCTTCTTGATTCTAAAGGTCCCCCAACCTTTAGATACTCTGCCTTTTACATACACAATCATACACAGTACAACACATAGTGAAATTTGTCCTCTGCATTACACCCATACAAAGTACCAGCAGTGGGCAGCCACTGTACAGCGCCAGGGGATCAACTCCAGATCTAAACCAGTGCCTTGGCTAGAGAAATTAACTTAATATATATAGTATACAAAATACAATTATACACATTTGTATATCCTGTATCCTGAGAACTCCCCTAAAGGAGTCCTGAGGAGGAGCAACAGAGGAGGGATCCGTCTTCCAGGGACAGACATGCAATAGATTACTCATTAGTTTCAGAGTTGTCAATGAGCAAACAAGCGCTATAGGAAAGTGAAACTGTTTTTTATAAAATTAAAAATAAAGCCAAATAACAACTGAATATAGTGATTGTTTTTACTAGTGCAGCATATTTAAGAGGTTAACAATTTGCTTTGTGGTGCAACTCGATCCAATAACATTGGCGGAAAAACAACATTTCCCATGTTTCCACTGTCTTCTCTTATCACTCACAACAACACAAACACCGCCAGCTGCACGCGTTGGGGAAAAGTTCATCTCAGCTTTCTTTCTACATTTATTCACACAAAATACCCCTCAGATAAGCCCCCCTAATCGACAAACTTCAGATCAGAGAGTTGCGCAAACTTTGGTCGATCGCAAACTTGCAGGGAGTTTGCTCGTTAGGACATTCTTCGAGGGATTGCAGAAGGGGTTTATTAAGATTAGTCCCCTTTTTTTGCTTTTTCACGTGAAAGAGCCTTTATAAGGCGTCATTTTGTTGTAGACGGTGGAGCGCTTCACAACAGGAAAAGGACTCTATTTTTATTTTTTTGTGTGCAAAAGTTGAATTTGTGCATTTCAACATGGCAGCGTATACATTACCGGAGGGATTCACGGAGTTTGATATGACTGCATTCGGCATAGCGCTTCTTGTTGCGGGTAAGTGGACTGAGCGCGCAGGAAGACATGTTGCTTCGAGGATTAAAGGGACAGTTCACTCTGAAACAGTGTGCTTAGATAATAAAAGCATCTGATGTTATTAAAAATACCAAACCAATCCAAATCCATTTTTATTTCCCTCAGTGATGTTTAGCCAGGTTTGTGAGTCTGTGAGGGCCTCCCTTCAGACAAAGCTTGGGAAAGGGGCGCCCCTCACCCCCTTTTACTTGCTTTTGCTCAATTCCTGGATGCCTGTGGGATCATGATTATGTTATTTTAACCCACTCTCAACAGCTGAGCCAAGATAGCCTAATATTTCTGTTTGACATAACTTCAGATTACATCAAATACATAAAAAGGTCTGTCTTAAGGCATTCATTAGTTTCTGACTCTGGGAAAGTGGGATAAAACAGTCAAATTCCCCCAAACAACTGTACCTCTAAACCATGTCTTTAACCAAATCACTCACATTTAGGCTATTATATTTTATCTTATTTTGATAACTAATGCAATATTTTATTTTACTTCCCTTAAAGGGACACTTCACCCATTTGCATTAGCTTTGTTATCGTTTAGAAACCCAGTCATATTTCTTGAATGGTCCGTGCACCATTCCCTCCATTTTTTCCCTAGAGACGGACTTCCTGCTTCCAGTGATGCAAAATGACGATTTTTACATCATTGGAAGCAGGAAGTGTGAGACTACAAACACTCTTTTCTCGGTCAAATAGGCACCAAATTCAAAATTTATGTTACATTTCGACTACATATATAACCCACTTTCAATAAAGATTAATGTTTCCACGGGTGAAATGCTTCTTTAACTAAGCCTCCCCTAACGCTGTTTGGAGCCCCCCCTAGAGGCACCTCCCACTTTGGAAACCTCCGGCCTACTCTAATCTCTATTTGCTGACTCTAAAGCTATGATTAAAAAAATAAATGTTAAAGGTTGTTTCAGGGCCTTTATGTTTCCAAACTTTGCTGTTTGGGGTACAATCAGGGATATGTCTGTGATAATAAATTAAGTGTGATACCAGAATTTAAAGGGACATTTCACTTCTTTTTTCCCCCTTTCAGGTATGCTTGGATTCTTTCTCAATGCCATCAGCATCGTGTCTTTCCTCACAGTGAAGGAGATGCGGAATCCCAGTAACTTCTTTGTGTTCAATCTCGCTGTGGCTGACATCAGTTTGAATATTAACGGACTCACAGCTGCATATGCAAGCTATCTCAGGTATAAAACAGACAAAAATTGAGTTATCTTCCTTCTACAAACCCTTTGTATATCATGGTGGGGGTAATAGATTTATTTCTGCAATCCAAAACAAAAAAGGCTCAGTAGTATTAAACAGTATTCAATATTAGCCAATAGTTACAAGCTAATTAAGCCTTTGGGTTTCATAATCCAGTCCACAATTCTGTGTGTAAAGGTCACACATTTCAAGCAAACCTGTTTAAGTTACCTAAGAGGATCTTAATTCAATTGTAGCAACACTCATATAAATGTTTAATGTCCTGTTTAAACCTCTTATATATTTTATTCAGTGGTTCCCAACCTGAACGCCAGTAGGGCTGGATTAACCCACTAGGAGGGCCCCTATTGACCCCCCTTGTTTCTCTTGTGCTCTGTGCATGGTGTATGTATTGTGTATGTATTAAGCACACATTTAGTTAGTATTTTAGTTAGTAACAATAAACTGGAATGACAAATGCCTTAAAACAAGATTTTAACTAAGAAAATGTGTCCTCAAGATCCACTGATATTGCAGGTATAAAAAATCCTTTTATTTCAGTTTATAATGTATTTTAGTGGTGCAGACTGTATTAATAAAATAAATTGCAACAATTACCACAGAGTAATTTCTACATACAATAGGAGTCTTAGGGCCCCCGGTATAGTAGTTTTCTTTGTAATCCAGCCTTGTTATTCAAAAGATAAATCTGTGAGGTTCTAAGACTATTAACAAGTTTATGTTTCTGACTTTTTTGGTGACACACTGGAGAGTTTTACCTCTCCAGGACGACAATCTGAGAAGGACGAATAACTCTTTGGTTTAACTACTATATGCAACCTGTAATGAATAGGCATTGCTTGGCTTTAAAGGGTCACATGGCAGAAAGGTTGTGATCCTTTAACTGACATATTTCTACAGTCATATTAAAACACTGCAACATTCTTTAGCATGCTGAAGTATGATTGAAGTTTCATTGTCTTTTCTAGAGTTTGGCCATTTGGTCAAGATGGATGTTCCTTTCACGCTTTTCAGGGGATGATTGCAGTCCTGGCGTCCATCAGTTTCATGGCTGCCATCGCTTGGGACAGATATCACCAATACTGCACCAGTGAGTACAACATGTCACCAGTACTGCACCAGTGAGTACAACATATCACCAGTACTGCACCAGGAAGTACAGTAAAGTTCAATTCACTGCCCATGAGGATCAACGTATAATAACTAATACTCCCTAAAAATTTGTTAAAATAAAATAAATAAAGTAATAAAACAATAGTAAGATGCTCCAACTCAACCCTTAAATCTGTGTTTAGGGTCTTTGAGCTCATTGTCTTGTTTGTCACGCAACTTTATTGTATCGGTCCACTCTCACCGCTCTCATAGTGTTGTTTCCAGACGCAAGCAGGTGTTTTCAACAAAAAACATCTGATAAACCCAATATACCTGCTCATAGCGACTAGCTGGTGAACATAGTGGGGCATTTATCAGCTTAAGAGCCAACCATTTACTTCAGGAGTTGGTGAAGACCAAAAACAGCTAAAAGGAGAGTAAATGTCAAACTTAATTTAATCAGGGGAAAACTGAATGTCAGATTCATTCACACCTGCTTATGTTTCTGGTTAAAAGCCGAAAAACTTTATCAAAACAAATACATAAAAAAAGATTTTATTAAAATGTTTTATTCTGAAGGACAGAAGCTCTTCTGGAGCACTACTCTGGTGATGAGTGGAATCATCTGGATTCTTTCCATCTTCTGGGCTGCTGTTCCTCTCATGGGATGGGGCGTCTATGACTTTGAGCCTATGAAGAC
This sequence comes from Morone saxatilis, assembly GCF_004916995.1. Taxonomy (NCBI): domain Eukaryota; kingdom Metazoa; phylum Chordata; class Actinopteri; family Moronidae; genus Morone; species Morone saxatilis. The sequence continues at coordinate 7,682,138 of NW_023339651.1, read as the reverse complement.
TTGCTGCACGCTGGACTACACCAAAGGGGACAGGTATGGTTGTATAAATATAGTTGTTTTCATCACTATCAATTCATATGAAAATGTTTATAGTAATAAAATATAAGGATTATTTCTAATGACAAAAGAACATCTATACTAGGTATAATAAATTAAGCTATTTATCTCTTTTCAACAGGGACTATGTGACCTACATGCTCACTATAACGGTGCTCTACCTGATGTTCCCAGCTTTCACCATGGTGTCATGTTACGATGCCATCTATAAACACTTCAAGAAGGTCCATCAACACAGGGTAAATTTGCAGCAATAGTCTCAAAATCCCTTTTAAATGAACGCTCTTAGGCAGAGAAAATGTATTCTTATAGTTAACCTGAACTTAATGTCCCTATCTACAGACAGTATTTGGTTTGTTGATTCTAGCTACTGTAAAAACGACTCAATCTAAGGTAACGAAAACACGATTCCTATATTCAGGTGAATTATACACTAATGAAAACATAACCTATGAATATTATATTTTTGCCAAAAGAGCCTCCTAAACGTTACAAACTGGACCTTTAGGGAGATACCATCTGAACGGGGACGTTCTTTAAAAAGAATATGTAGCATAACTGACTTCAGTAAAGCCTATCAGACTGTAACTGAGTTTTTTCCATTTCCAGCTGAATATTGTTAATACTAAACCATCAGTTCTAAATCTGCTGCACTACATGTGTAATATCTACAGTGATCCAATGAACTTTGTTTTCTAGTTTAACACAAATGTGCCCTTGAGGGTACTGCTGATGTGCTGGGGCCCCTACGTCCTCATGTGTATCTACGCCTGCTTCGAGAACGTGAAGCTCGTATCTCCAAAACTAAGAATGGTAAGAACAGTTTGTGTGAAAACGCAGTCAAAATGATGAAAAAGGAAGGAAGTCATCTAATTGCTGACTTAGTTTAAAGGATAATTCCAGTCATTCCTATAAGTAATAATAACATTGTAATGTCCAAGTTAATTGCCAAGATCTGGGAATGCATTAATGTTGCTAAAAAGAAGTCCAATGATCATACTGGTCTTAAATAAAGCTCCAGGTGAGTGAAATTCTGTATGGAAGAAAAACTACAATTAAAGTGGTTTGGATAATCTGTTCCTATATCAGCAATTGCAATGTTTTCATAACCGATAGAAATGATGGAAGTAATACTCGTGTCTGCTCGCAGATCCTTCCAGTTGTGGCAAAGACAAATCCCATCTTCAACGCTCTCCTCTACTCATTTGGAAATGAGTTCTACCGAGGCGGCGTGTGGCACTTCCTCACCGGACAGAAGATTGTCGAGCCGGTTATTAAGAAGTCACATTAAAAGGAAACTCAATATTTTGTGGCAAAACTACCATTAGTCCTTATCATAGGTTCCTCACTGGTATGGTATTGTAAACACTGTTGAGCCATTTAGATTGTTGTAATATCACACGTGGACAGTAGCTAAAACTTCCTCACGCTGGATTTGTGTAAATTTACTAAATGTGTTGCAGGCAATTTATCAATTTTCAAATTATTGCATTCTTCTGCAGCAATTTGTATAACCTGCACGCCCCTTCGTCCGTGTTAGACCACTTACAATAAACACACTGTGTTGCTGCTCTTCTACTGTATGCTCCATTTGCTTTAAGGTGCTGAATAACTGAGCTGCTGTAAGTAAGACGCCTAATTTCGACAGTTGAACAGCATCCGGAGACGGCCTCTCATAAATACGGCTGTCTCAACCCTTTACTAAGCAGATCAGTCACAGTTGTTGACAGTTTGAGGTGATGTAACTTGTTAACTTAACTGTGTTAAGACTGTATTATGCAATTACACTATAGTCAACACCTGAAGTAAAGTGAATTTGTTCAAATTTCTGAGTAGCCTATTACTTTAAATACATAAACTGATAAATAAAGATAGTGTGGTGGATTAAAAAAAAAATCTTATTGCCTTACATTGTAGCTACCCATTAAAATTGAATTATGGTGTATTATTATTTTGACACTTGTTACATTAGAGTTATTCTAATAGGACAAGACAGACTCTGGCCTTCTCTGTATTTATATGCACATGCCAATATGCAGACACATTGTTGATTTAATTTAATTTATGTATCATTCTACAACATGGTTTTACAATTAAAGCTGTAGTCCCTTTATGCTGCACACAAAACAAAGAACTATTATTTATAGTGGAGTGTGGAGGACTCGAGGAGTCTCACAGCCTGAGGAAAGAAGCTGCTCTGCAGTCCGGTGGTACAGCAGTGGATACTTCTGTAGTGCTTGCCAGACTGCAGCAGGGTGTGTGCCACTGATGTTCTGGGCGGTTTTAATCATGCACCACGGAGAACTTCTGCCCTGGGCCATGCAAAATGCCAATTTGTGATGTTTGTAGCCAGGATGTTTTCTATTGCTCTTTTTGTAAAAGTTTTAAAAAACAAAAACTTGCACATGCATTTTACCTTATTATCAAACCCCTACATTTTTGTTTAATTTAGGTCAATTTTAGGAATGTAGAGGGAGTCATTCCTATGTAACCAGGGTCCTATGTTCTCCATATTTATATGGCACGTAATGGGAACATGCCAGGGTTCTATGTTCCTCAGTTCTAGGGTTACATAAACCCTGAGAACATAGATAATGTAGGTAGTAGGTAGGTTAAACGAGAGATATTTAAGGAATTTATTTCATGCTGACAGACTAGTCACGGCAGCCACGTCTAGTGCTACTGAAGTGTTACTTTGTGACAGCGAAAGCACAGACAAGAAATGACTGCAGCGTTCTGATCTCTGAGCTGCTAAATGCATAAACACCAGAAATAAGCCTCAGTGAGACAAAGTCTCTGTCACACTAACCTCAGAGGCGACTGACGTTCATGCCAGGTAGTCGTCAGCAGGTGAAATCCTCTCACTGTCTATGGCAGCCCGTCTTAATGGAGTCGGCCCTAATGAGCAGCAGTCACGCAGGTCAAGAACCAGAAATAGTCCAGTTGACTACATTAGAATAACAACACATTGTATTTAACTCTTGAATTGTAGTGTGTCAGTAAATCAAACCAACAGTGAAACTAAAAAATCATAAAGAAAACTTTATTAGCCTTGTGAGAAGCACAACAGCTCTGGGGATGCTAATGTCAGTCATTTGGTCTACCACTTTGGCCCAGATGGAAATATTTCAAAAACTACTGGATGCATTGCCGGGAAATTTTGTACAGACATTCAAGGTCCCCAGAGGATGAATCCTTTTGACTTTGGTGATCTCCTGACTTTTCTTCTGATTCTTCTTGTGGTTTTGATTTGGAAGTCTCAAGAACTATTGAATGGATTGCTATAATATTTGTTATGCACATTCATGTACTGTACAATGTACATGAACTGACCGCTTTTTTGTTGATCCCCTGACCTGTCATCTAGTGCCATCATCAGATCAAAATGCTATTTTTTTACTTGAGCAAATACCTGCAAAAGTAATGTAATTCCAATTAGCACTCTGTGTTACTGCTAATTAGCAAATTTTAGCATGCTAACAGGTTAAACTAAAATGGTAAACATGGTAAACAGCTAGCATGTTAACAAAATATTATAAACAAATGAATATGATATACTATTATAGATTAAGCTACTCAGTGGTATATAAAGTAAATAAAATGAGTTCCACTTTCACGTGCTGCAACATTAAAGTGATGAACACATAAATGCATCAATAAGTGTAATTGAATTATATAAATTATCCTGAAATACTGCAAAGTAAGTACTTTTACTTTTGTTACTTTAAGTATATTTTGATGCTAATACTAATGGCTGTAGTCTCTTAGTGTTTTTACAGTACATTACAAAAAAGGAGACCCATACATTTTGCTGAAATCTTTGTATGTTGTATTTTTGTGGTTATTATTTCTTCTTTTTAAAAGTCTGAAAAAGAAGCTGAAAGTAAGGGTAAACTTAAAAAATCCTAATCAGAAACTGACTGATGGGTGTTATGCAGCTGACTCTAACATTGGACTTCTTTCCAGCAACATGAACAAGCTCTTCTAATTAGCAGGTTTTAAATGTTAGACATTATCATGAAGGCCTACTTCCTCATAAATCGGGGTTCAGGGTTTTTCTCAGACTGGGGAATCCAACAGATTAGCATCAACTTCTTAGAAACAGTTGTCTATCTGACTGACAGCAGATTACAAGACAGTGTGTGTGTGTGTGTGGACTAGTGATCTAATTTGGTCAGACCTGTAGATAGAAGCAGCAATAATAGTAACAAGCAGACAGGAAGAAAGGAGGACAACTTGTCACAGACACATATAGTCTAACTGAGCTTTCTTCCAACACATTGTACAAATAACTAAATCTAACTACAACCCCTTTCACTCGGTAAAGTCAGGATTTAGATCACCATCCACCCACAAGGTGACGTGAAGGTGTTCCTGGTTGTGCTTAAATAGTAACAATAAAATATAATGCTAGTCACAGACAGATGGTGTAAAAAAGAAAAAGAAAAAAAACATCTGTCATGAAAAACACAAACAGCAGCCCACCACACATGGGTGCACATGTGACAGGTTCAGAGAGATTTAGTTAATCAGAGTCAGATTTTGGCCTTAAGAGCACCAGATCACCTGGGCCGTAGCCAGAAATATAGAAATACTGAGGTTGTGAGTTCCCTCGGTGCAACCCCAACTCACCAAAAAATCTTTGGTATCAGGTCAAAATATTGTCATACTTTTAAACATCTCAGCGCCAGTTGTCTCAATTATTCTCCTCTCTTCTTATCCCACTGTTGTTACACTAAAAGCTTTGGATGTCATCAATAAAGTGGTAGTCGTAGTTAACTCAAACTTCTGTGCAACATACAGTGCACTCTGTAAGGTTGATACAAGCTTTGGAGCCAGAAACCTAAACCACCAAACATGTCTGACTGTTTCCCCTTTTTTGTTTCATATTTTGTTCAACTGTCCAACTGTCTCTATATTTAATCCCTCTAACATGATGATGTAACAGTTGTTTCCAAGCCTTCTGCACACTGCTTGGAATATAACTCAGGTGTAGAAATATTGAAATAATAATAATATAATATGGATAATAATATTGTTTGTTTGTGTAAAATAGTCTAATTTAAAGAGGTTAAAATGAGCCTTAGATTCAACTTCGCCAGGTTGTTAAATCCCCCATATTCCTACAAAAAATACTGAGGACATGGATAAATGATGTAGCTCTGAAGAACAATAGAAAATAACATTACATTTATCATTCTAAACCTCATACAGTTGTAGATTTTGTAGTAAGCATACAATATAAATGTATTAACGGTAGCTGGATTAGATTTCAACAAAAATGCATAAGGATTTTTTAAAATGCAGATTATGGTTAAAGAGTACTTTATCTTACACCAACTGATGATCTATTTAAGTGCACAAGATCCACTCCTGAGTTACAATTTGGGAAAGAAAAACATAAACAGAGCATAACAGACTTAATCAGCAAAAGCTGTCACACTCCCAAGTTAATGATCACCTTTATTTAGGTCCAATAAGTACAATGGTTGATGTTTATGTTAAATAATACTTCTGAGTCTGAAAAAGACACTCCAGGTCAAAGGTGAGAGCTCAAAAGCAAAAGCAGAAAAGCAAAGCAAAGGTCAAAGTAAACCCTGCATTAAACATTACACATTACAGTCCACAGGTCAGATTAGATGGCACAGTCAAAGGAGACAAAAAGCGATGTTAAAGATGTGACATATCTCCTGTGGATCTTTCTTGAAATCATTGTTAAAGGATGGCTGCCAGAGTATATTCTTGATTAGATTATATTTGTGTCACTGGCCTTTAGTCAGCCTTTCTTCTGGTCTAGTTTATTAAAGCTCTCTCATATCAGCTGACACTCTGATCTCCTGCAGACTCCTGCCAAGTTACTAGAATGAGTTAGCAGAGATTATCCATATGGTCACATTTCTGCACTACTATGAAATCTGCCTCTCTCTCTCTCTCTCTCTCTATATATATATATGTATATATATATAGAGAGAGATACTTAAAAAACAGTAGTGTGGCTGCAGTATAAGACTATAATGTAAAAAGTATTTATGTAATGGCTGCTGCTTTGCCAAGCCTCTCTCATTAGTGAAATTGGGCAGTTATTTCCTGTGGCGTGTTAATCCTGTTGGTGTATTAATGCTGCCATTTCTGCATCAAATCATCCACTGAACACACTGGAAACACCCCTCCAATGTCACTGTAATCATCCTAAGTGTTGATATCAACTAGAAAACAAAGATGCTCTCTTGGCCTGGGCTCTTACACATACAATACCAACATCTGTAATAAAAGTACTGCAACACAAGTCACATTTGGTAGAAGATATAAAGTCACATAGAATAAAGATATATGAAGTAGGAAAATAGCATGTGTGACATAATTTGATTGTTGTTTATTAATTATTATTAGTTGTTGTTGTGGTAGTAAAATTAGAAAACTCTAATATGATGTATTTGAATCTTAAATGTTGTATTTATTTATTTATAAGAGGACAGATACTATAAATAATAGTATTGTGTACATTCAGTTTGACATACAGGTTAAAACTTCTGACAAATAAGACTTCAGCCAGCTAATTATGATTGGAAACCTGTTAAACTGTGGTTTTCACAAATATAACTGATGTAAACAAACATTTTTATAGCATTGTATGGCACCAGAAGACATTTTATTAATTTTTAAATTTATATTGAATCTTAGATTAATTTATTATTTCACTTTATTACTTGGTTGTTCCAGAGGAGGTTCCAGTCCTGTGTTTTGAATTTTGGTGTGAGCTAACCTATGTTATACAGTTGAATCATGGGTTACACGTTTGTTATTAGACTTACAAGTCTTCACTGCCCTCTGCTGGCAAAAAAATAATAATATATCTAGTTAAGAAATAAAAAAATAAATACTTTTAACATGATTCTGAAAATAATAATATTCTCTTTATTTAATAGCATACTAAAACTACAACTATGGGAATATAACTAAATGAGACAAAAGGTATAGTAAATAAACTTAAACCATCAGAAAAGTTACTAGTTACTAATTGGTTGCACTGGTTGTGATAATGTAAATATATTTTAACCTTGTACATGTACAATATCTCAGCACAGCAGGGGTAAGAGGGCTGATATTTATGGCTGCTGTGTGTACTTGTAGATTTCCACCACAAGGTGTCGCCGGTGTCTTGTGGTAAATTAAAAAGTCCCCGGGATGCCTGGCAAGGTTCCGTCTCAGGGAATAAGAGCTGCGTGCAAAAGTTTTTACGTTCATACAGTTATGTAGGCATATTTTACTTCCTTGGCTATATTTGAAAGAAATGAACAGTTTTTTTTTCTTCTTTTCATTAACAGTGTGTGTGTGTGTGGTGTGTGTGGTGTGTGTGTGTGTGTGTGTGGCGCGCGTGTGTGTGCGTGTGTGTGCGTGTGTGTGTGTGGACGGGAGCTGTCCACAACCTCGCTGTGCTGAAATCTCTTCCGCTCCTGCAGCAGTGGCTCGTTAATGACTGGCATTCAGAATTTTAAAAGCTAATATTGTAAACTTTCCCTTAAACAGACAACGAATATACTGACTTTAATATTTAATTTCGCTTAAAAACAGTGCCACTATTATTGCTCCATAGAGACTCAGTTGCGAAAAGTGAGTTTATAGTTGTGATAGTTATATTTGTGGTGTTTAAAGTCTTCTTTAGATTCATATCTGTGTGTGTGTGTGTGTGTGTGTGTGTAACTTGTGTATAATGTGTGTTTGGTATTACTTCTTATCTTAAGATTAACATCGGATAGTTTTCCTTTAGTAAAGATTTATTCCTGCAGATATCTCAGCTCAGTGCGCATACGTTGTGTATATGACTCCATATAGAGACAGTGACGAATGTCTTCATTAACACCAAAGCCAGGAGTCACACACTGCACATTAAGAATAAGAAATCCTCTTTTCTTCCAGGCTCTTGTAAAGGGGGTCGTGATGTGGTGCTCTCTGGCTCTTATTGGTTGAAGTGATTGCTGCCATGGTTGGAAATTAACATAAAAGAGGCAAGTGGCGAAGGGATCCACTTGGGGGCAAGCTGGCGATGCGTCATCGCTCTTGGTGAAAAGGGGAGACAAAAAAAAAGACTAAAATAGCGCCGAACCTCCGGGTTAATGTGCACCAATGGCCACGAAGTCACTCGTGGTCTCAGAACTGAGCGCAAAAGTGCCACAGGTGATAGAAGGTATGGACACGGAGACGAGAGAGCACAAGCGTCCTAGGTGTTGCAAATAAGTATTTAAAAAAAATCGCTTCAAACTAACTTTGCCATGTGAGATTAGCGACCGAAACCTCTGCACGGTGCAGAAATTCTACGATTTCAACACGTCACTTCTCGGGAGATCATGAAACAACATCGGATGTGGCTGAGGCGAGGACAAGTTGAGGAAGCTGAGGAGAGCCATCTTCACCGATGAAAGCAGCCAAGTGCCTCTTCGCCTCTCCCTTTACGCACAGGCGAGGTGAGGACGGAGAGCATCACATCAATGTAGAGAAAACACCAATGAGTCATCCGAGGTGTTGAGAGATCGCCAGCAGACGAGAGAAGCACAACTACATTTTTTTTTTTAAATCAAATTTTTTTTTTTTAAAAGAAAGACACAAAAAACAAAGCACACCATGGATGGAGAAGGAGGATCATCCGGGCTGGTCAAATCAGCCGCCGTAAAACTGTCCGAGATGGGCGAAAGAACCAAGCAGTTAGGCACCGCGATGAAGGATCCTCACCAGCAAAGACGGATCATATTAGTGATTGTTTGCGTGGCTCTCCTGCTGGACAATATGCTCTACATGGTAATCGTGCCAATTATTCCAGACTACCTTGCTGAGCTGGAGAGTGAGCAGTCAGAGCACGTCCACGTAGTGATGCACCCCAACAGTTCAGCCAACAGCACAAGCCAAGACAAAAGCATCAAGGACAATTTAGATGTCCAGATAGGAGTACTTTTTGCATCCAAAGCCATCCTGCAGCTGTTAGTTAACCCGCTGTCGGGAACTTTCATAGACCGGGTCGGATATGACCTTCCACTTTTAATTGGACTGACTGTTATGTTCGTGTCCACTTGCATATTTGCTTTCGGGGAGAACTATGCGACGCTCTTCGCGGCCAGAAGTTTGCAGGGTCTCGGGTCTGCTTTCGCGGACACCTCTGGGATCGCGATGATAGCTGACAAATACACGGAAGAGTCGGAGAGAAGCACGGCGCTGGGCATCGCTCTGGCGTTTATCTCTTTCGGGAGTCTGGTGGCGCCTCCTTTCGGGGGCATCCTGTACGAGTTCGCGGGCAAGAGGGTGCCCTTCATCGTGCTCGCCTGCATTTGCCTGGCGGACGGCTTTCTGCTGCTGACAGTGATGAAGCCGTTCTCCAACAGGACTAGAGAGAACATGCCAGTCGGCACCCCCATGTACAAACTCATGATTGACCCGTACATAGCTGTGGTGGCAGGGGCGCTGACAGTGTGCAACATCCCCCTGGCCTTTCTAGAGCCCACCATAGCCAACTGGATGGAGACCACCATGCACTCCACTCAGTGGGAGATGGGGCTCACCTGGCTCCCAGCCTTCTTCCCTCATGTCCTCGGTGTGTACATAACAGTTAAATTGGCAGCGAAGCATCCCAATTTGCAGTGGTTCTACGGAGCTTTAGGTATGGTTATCATAGGAGCGAGCTCCTGCACAGTCCCTGCATGCAAAACTTTTGGGCAGCTCATCGCCCCGTTGTGCGGCATTTGTTTTGGCATTGCGCTGGTAGACACCGCCCTGCTGCCGACACTTGCGTTTTTAGTTGACGTGCGTCATGTTTCAGTGTATGGTAGTGTTTATGCTATAGCAGATATTTCCTATTCTGTTGCATACGCTATGGGTCCTATAGTAGCCGGCCAGATAGTGCACAATCACGGGTTTGTACAACTTAATCTGGGTATGGGCCTCGTCAATGTGCTTTACGCACCAGCCCTGCTGCTGCTGCGCAACGTGTGCCAAATGAAACCGTCCTACTCGGAGAGAGATAACCTGTTAGAGGAGGCTCCGCAGGGGCTGTACGATACCATCAAGATGGAGGAGAGGAGAGCTAAAAAGAAGGGCTACAGCTCGGCAGGGAATTGCTTGCCAGTAGATGAAAATGGGTTCGACCCCTTCAGAGCACAGCGGTCCTTATCAGAAGAGTCGTCCGGTCCGGAGTACACTTAGACCGGCCGCACTCTGACCGCCCCCTCCCCCCAAAGAAACATTCCCCTGGAGAGATTTGGAGATGAGGCAGGAAGGTCCTAGTCTAGTAATTTAAAACTTTTATGTAAGTACCGATGTGCAATATAAACACCCAATCACCAAAATCATGATTGTGTGACACGTTTTCCAAAGTTTCTTTTTTTCTTCTTTTTGACTGTAATTTCATTGTGTCGAACAAGTCTATGTAGCGTTTGTCATGGACGTGTAACTGGAGTTTTGTGAGAGATTTATCAGCTACTGTTGAATTTGTGTGTATCACTCAGTGTTGTAAAATATATATAAATAGATTAATGTGCGTACAAGATTATATGGGACCAACTATAAGCAGCACATTTCTCCCCCTTACACAAAAATAGCCTATATTTTTAGTCTCTGAGGAAACTTTTTTTACTTGCACAACAAAGGCCTCATTTTGTTTTGTTGTTGTTAAAAAAAAAATCGTGCATTTGAATTTTGTAACAAGTGGGCCTGTTTGTTATTTACTTTTATTTATTTATTTGTTGTTGTTTGAAATTAAATGTATCATAATAAATGGATTTTGTACATATGTGGATATATGCACAATGTAAATTGTTAAAACGTGGACCTCTACAAAGTGTGTGTGTGTGTGTGTTCGTGTGTGTGCGTGTGTGCGCGTGTGTAAGTATGAAACATTTTGTTAAGACGTAGCTAACGAAGTCAGTCTCCTTAAGATGAACAAGTATGTATTCATTTATCAATTGTCGTTTTAATAAATCTCTGTTTTGATCCGTGTGACGGCGGTGATTTCATTCTTATTTCAGGCTTCAAAAGAATAAAAACAAAAAAAGGAATGCGGAACTATAATATATAATAATTATATAATGAATTTAGATTATAAAAAGTGATTCAAATTCCACATTAAAACACCATGGACAGGCAAATCTCATTTAGATTTCATTATGTATTAAATGAAAAATTAATAATGATTGATCCCACATGTTACGGCTCTCTCACGGTGCACAATCACGCACACACAGAAAGGACAGAGTGAGCGCACATTAGCCCTGCTATGAAAACAACAAAAAAACACATAAACGAATAAATCCAAGTGGGAAATAGTTTAGAAATTTGGCGCTACAGCTGCAAAACAGATGAATAAGTATAAGTATGAATTTATAAGTGCATCCCGTATTAAAGCCAGTCTGACAAACTCTGCAGAAAGACTTCAATCTGAACAGTAAACGCATCATAACTGTCACCTTTGTCGACCCGCAGGACCATCACAGGACTGACACTCCAAAAAGCGCCCCTCGCTCCTATTTATATATTAAAATTATTATCGGATGTGGGCAGGGGGGGTTGGGGGAGCAAGCTGTTAGATAATATGTTCCGCGAATAGATTTCGATGGGAGGAGTTTCTTGCCTCAAGGGGGTAGGTAGACGCAAACACCTTCAGCATCTTTTCCAAGGCGCGCTTTAATGTGGAGTCACAGCCGTATGGCGAAGCGAGGGGACGGGGGAGCAGCCCAGCGCCTACACAGAGCTTTACACTAATATGGGATTTCACGGTGTGGACGTGGGAGGCGATGTGAACTTCCACACACTTCTCTGACCTCTCGAGTGGTACGCCGAGCAGGTAAGGCTAACTTCTTTTCTTTTCCAAGTAATATAAAAGTGGGATATTGTGTTTATTGAGAACTTATTGTCCACTGCAGGCGCCTCCCTGGCGCACAGCGAGGAAGATTATTCATCTTAAAAACTAATTTAAGCTACTTAAAAGTACACTTTGCCCTGAAAAGTCATTTTGAAAAGTTTTTTAGTCGTTCATCGTTTAACTTGTTTTCAATCAAACCAACAGGCACCCAGTGATACAGGATTATTACAACGTTATATGTATTTTCGGCTTCAAGATATTTGAACTATTCTATTAAAATTCCTTTAAAAATTGAAACTGTACTGGAAAATAAATACAAATTGTCTCCATTTATTGGCTACAACGTTAATTTCTTTTAGGAAAATTTAAGCTTTTAAGAGAGAAACAGAGATGGAATGAGTTTCTAAGATGCACATCTCTTTGCAGTGGTGAGCGATGAGGCGCAGCTGGAATTCAAGGACATCCAGCAAATTAAATTAGGCTGCAAAATGATGAATGGAAGCCTGCTGGTTCACTTTGAGACAGCACTATGTAGCTCCATTGCTTAATAGGCCTTATTTTATTTACTGTCTTTTTTTATTTTACTTTTCTGCTCTCTTTCCCAAATGTCTTAACATGCTTCGTGCAGGGAGGGCTGAAGTCAGACCGCCTCTACAGGGTTTCCACATTATTTTCCCTTGACTGGACTGGAATTCAAAGATGCCAATCTTGGAGAAAGAGACGGCCAGAGGCCGAGACAGCCAAGTATGAAACTTGTCATTGTTTCTATAGTGAAAGTGTTTTTCTTTGCATCATTCTGTATCTTCACTTTTTAGACGGTTTTAAATAGAAAGCGCTGTCGCTGTCCGTGGTGCTGACAGCGGCAGCTTCACTTACGCTCACTGGCCGCTAGGGGTGAAAATGATGACAGGCCTTTCATCTTTTATGGGTGTAAAACTTCATTCTAGACACTAACACAGTCAGTGGTAAAGGTACATTTACTCAAGTACTGTATTTAAATTCAAATTCGAGGTATTTATACTGAGTATTTCAATTGTATGCAACTTTATTCTTCAACTCCACCACATCACAAAGGCACATATTGTACTTTTTAGTTCACTACATCTTTCTGAAAGTTTTAGTTACTGGTTACTTTTCAGATTACAAATTTGCATAGTCTTCCTGTCCAGTGAAAACTATGTATCTCCAAATTTGGTGACTCTGAGTTTGATTTTTTTCTGATAAACAGATGGATAAAGTGTTATGGGTATTGTCTTTCTTCTCAAGATGAATAAACTTTTAAAAACCTCTTTTGGATTAGCAGAGCCAAAAGCAGGGCTGTGTTTTCTCATGAAAAGCTTGTGGAAAGTCGACTTTTTAGAGATACATGGTTCTCACCATATGTTTAGCGATGCTATGCAATGCAATTGTTGTAGATTATGCCAGTCATCATTATAATTACCTTTAACAACTACAGAAGTGAAATGCAACATACACATTAATGCAACAATAGTATTAATCAGTAACAGTACATTACTGACAGTGACCAGTTTTTTCTAATTTTGCTGATAATACTCACTTACTTTCTAATGCAGTGTTTTCACAGTGTGATATTGCTACTTCTACTTAAGTAAAGGCTCTGACTACTTCTTCTACCACTGGTATTTTTTTGTGAAATCATTTAATCAACATTGAGCCAGTGGTGAATATATAATCCACCACTGGCTATAATGGAGTTTGCATTTTGTTTACTGTGTTTAATTGTTGCAGAATTAAATAAGTTTATTGTTTGTTTTTCCCGGATAACATTTTATACATATACTTACCAAAAACTAACTAAAAACATCTGCACAGTTCCTATTTCCACAGCTTATTTTATAATTCAGTAGTACTGGTCAATATTAACATGTTGGGTTACTAACATTTTGCTAATGATCATACATCAGACAGTAATCAATTTGCATTATCCATCCTTATAAAACAAGAGAGTCCCACGAGGCTATGGGGCTTGAAAACACTTGAAGCACTTAGGATGAATTATTAAGTCAGGTTCTAATATTATAAGCATCAAGAAAAGATGTGAGGGAATTACCTTATTTAACTAATGAACCCTCAGTGAATTGGGGAAAGACATAAAAATGCTGAACAGCTGCTGTCCTTTCATTACACTTTATGAGTATTTATACCAATCTGTTGTTTTTTTTTACATCAGGTGTTGCCAAAGGTCCCTGTGCCACCACTGAAACAAACCCTCGACACGTATTTGAAGTGCGTCCAACACTTGGTAAAAGAGGAGCAGTTTAAGAAAACAAAGGCGATCGTAGAGAAGTTTGGGGCTCCTGGAGGTGTTGGAGAAGTTCTACAAAAGAAGCTCTTAGAGAGGAGGGACAAGACGACCAACTGGGTAAAATCTCAGCTCTAGACGATAAAAAAACACTCTCTTTTTGCTGTAGGGGCATGAACTGGGAAAGAGATGTAAAAAAAGAGCAATATATCAATAAAGATTTTTTATTTTATTTGTTTAATGTTTCTCCTATGTAGCTTTGTTTATCACAAGTTAATTTGGAAAACTTAATACAGTTATTGCAAAATTTGAACCATTTATGATGCAGCATTTTCACTCAGCAACAGTTTTGATTAGGTTTTTTTTGTAATAATAAGGTATCGAACTTTGAATCTGATCTATTCAGTCTGAAAATAAGAATGAAAATTGCCATGGATTGTGACTCAAAGATGATACAATTCTTTAAAAAATATATAACCCATTCATAAAAGAGTTGGGAAAAGTGAAACACCTGGTGATAAAGATTTATTGGAGCCTCTGCTCATCTTTTGTTGCTTCAATGTCTCCTCCTGCGTCTGGGTGATCGGTCAGTCCACAACTCATCCAGCTCAGTGAAATCTATCACGCTCCCACTCTCACACCGACTCTCTCCCACTCTCTTTTTTCTCTTTTCATCTGGCAGTGATGCACTGTAATGGGTTTTTACTCCATTGCACACAGGTCTCAACTCTGAAAGTAATAACTTGAGTCCAAAACGCTTAAGCAACCAACATTTCTCAAAAACCGTCCCTGTGTTTTTATTTAGGTCTATGACTACTGGCTGGAGGACATGTACTTAAACAACAGGTTGGCCCTACCTGTCAACTCCAGTCCTGTCATGGTGTTTCCTAAGCAGACATTCAGAGATCATAAAGATGCCCTCAGGTATGTCCTGGACTTTTGGTTCTACTATTGTTCAAACTGACAACAAAGTGTTTGCATGAGCTGAGCGTTTAACTTTATCCACCCTCCTTCTTTAGCTGTGATACACCAGAGACTCTGATGAAGGTGTTTTTCTGAAAAGACAACTAATGTTTTACTAAAAAAAGACAGCTATTGCGAAATATAAGAGGCAATATGAAAAATATGTAACTGCAACAAAACATTTTCAGTATTGAAATTCAGTATTGAATGTTTCACAGAAAAACTAAGGGTATAAGGTTATAAGGGAATCGACAAAGAATTGGACCAATAAACAGAATCTATAGTGGTATTGGTATCTATAAAATCTTATCAATTCCCATCCCTAGTCACTCAATCAAAGTGAAAGGGCTTCTTTCACCTAACAATTACTTGGTTATTGAAACAGTTGCAGATTCATTATCTGTTGATTGACTAACTGTTTCAGTGCTGTTGACAACAATTTTTCTCTAACCTTGCTGTTACTCTGTACCTGCATTTAAAACCAACAAGCCACACAGTCATGGCACATTCTCAAAGTCATTTCTGGAAATGTAGGAAACCTAAAACTTCCACTAAAAAGCAAATTCTTTATATGACACAATAACTCCCAGAAAACACTCACCAGAGTGTTGGTTGCACATAGCTTGAAAGTGTCAAGTCTTCAAAGGCACTTGTGTAGTGGAAAACATCCACTACACAAAGGTTTAGTTTTCCAACACCATCATTAGAACCATCAACAGTACAAAGTATATCACTCTGCTCTGCAGCCACTGACAGGGTTTATGTTCTTCTCACCACAGACTTACATAAAGATCTGAATTACAGACATGAAGAAAATCACTGGCATCATCTTTTGGGCAAATCTCTGCCTGTTATTAAATGAGCCATGCTCCACCAGACATTACACCAGTCCATTCAGCCCAGTAACTCAACATTAGCTTTTGTCAGCTCGTGCTGCACTAACTGAATATTTCCAGAGCACCCCCAAGCTGGTAATCTACTGACACAGACACTTATTAGATTGGGAGTGACAGGACCAAACTCTCCACAGAGACTGCTAGTCAGGCCTCATTTACGGGTGTGGTGCACTGCGGCCGCCTCCTTTGTATTGATCTGGCTTTAAACGTAATAACACCAAGACAAATGACACACAGCATAAGACCTGGCAGGGCTCTGTGTTTTCCCTATTTGCCCACACCGCCCACTCACACATACAGGCCGGTTCTCTCTCTCTCTCACTAACACAGATAAACACACACACAGCTCGCCCACTGTATCCTAGTAATTTACCATAATGTGATTACTGTTAGTCCTCTGTGAGATGAGAGTATATCTAATTATAATCTGTTTGCTGTGTATGTGCAGTTGTTTTACGGCCAACTCTGCACCCTGTTTTTATTTATTTCAAACTTCTCACTCTTTTAAGATTTGCTGCTCGTCTCATCAGAGGAGTGTTGGAGTATAAGGCTCTCATTGATGCGTAAGTTCAACCTGCAATGGATTACCTGTCGGCTTGCATGTCCTACACCTCATCTCCACAAAGTAAAGTCAGTGAATGTAAGATGAAAAATGAAAAGAAGTATAAGTGTGTGAGTCCTCACGGGTAATTTGATGTATGTAATAATGTCTCTCAGGCGAGCGCTGCCAGTGGATTTTGCTCGAGGTCAACTTGCTGGGACTCCTCTGTGCATGGAGCAGTACTATCGCCTCTTCACCTCCTACCGCTACCCGGGGCTAAAGTCAGACGCGCTGAAGGTCCAGATGAACGCAGCCTCATCGGTGCCAGAGCACATCATCGTGGCGTGCAAGAACCAGGTCAGGACGCTGGCTCTGAGGACACTTTTCGCACCACATCACACTTCCCACTGAAGACTGTGTCCTGTCCATTTGAGGGAAAATATAAATGTAAATGTAAGGATGTTTTAATAGTGTATTCAGTTTAATAATAGATGCTGAAAGGTGAAAGTTTGTCAGTACCTCACATCAGATATAAACCAACTTGAATTGGTTTGGAGGTCTTTCTCTTACCTTTCTCTGAATTCACCACTACATGCAACAATACTAGCCTCCAGTGCAGATAAACTATTCCATCATCAGATTTCAAAGTATAGGATCTTTCTGACCATCTAAACAGGCTATAACAGATACCATCTTTGAATGTAAGGTGTTACAGATATAGGGGCTTGACCATTTGCATTCAACTGAAAAAGTCAAACCTCCACCCTACTCAACCTCACCTGCCATCAAAAGTTTGTTTTCCAGTAACAAAATAGACCAGTTTATAAAATGCTTAATTACAAACATGTCTCAAAGGACTTTAAAGTGGGTGAGCTTGCATACATTAAACAAATAAGCAGTTAATGATAAAAAATATGTAATACAGTTTTCAGAAGGGAGCAACAATATGCAAGACACAACATACTACACTGAAAAAGTAGCTCACCAACTGCCTCTTTATCATCTTACAGATGCTTTGTATACAGGGTAATATGACAATATTAGTGGGTAATCATTTGACTGATTTTATCAATAATTTACATTTCTAAATGGATATGAGAGTAAGTATGCATGGCTGCATTTTATAGTTTCAGACTGAAATAATGTGCCTTTATAAAATTTGCAATGCATCAAGTTTCTAGGGAAGTTAATCTTTCTATTTGAATATTTAAAATAACACTTTGCAATGGTCATGTTTGCATCTTATCTCCCTTTCTGAGCTACAGCAAAGCCTCATGAAAGCCGCAGGAGTTTTTTTTTTTTTCAAATTTAGAGTATGGTGGAAGCTAAATGTTGTGCTGCCATATGTGGATCATATCAACAGTTGTTCTTCAGTCACGACTGAGCAAGTTTCAACACCAAAAACTTAGTAGTAAAGTAAGAAGACATACAAGTGTACCTCTGGTCTGAACATAGTTGCTATCATTACAGACCAAAGCAGACAAAATATTAAATACTGTTTAATTAATTTGGCACAGCAAGGATAAAGATTTTAGGTAATTGGTGACCATATATATTTTTAAGATACATTCATATACATTACATGGTCCTAGTCACACATGCAAAATGTGCATTTTCTGTGTTTCTTAACTAATGGTTAAAGTCAAAACTAAAGGTTTTAATCCAGTGGTTACAAATTAAGTGGTTGTCTAGTTGAGTGTTGTGTGAGTTTGTTTCTTTAAGAGCGTACTAGCCCACTCCTGCAATCCCCTGTACCAAGCCATCCTTCGTCCAATCTGTCGATTTCCCAGAAATCCTCAATAGAGTTTTCCATAAATACATAAAACAACTACTGCCAACATCTGCAGGTCCAAGGCTACTATTTTAGATTGTGACTTTAAATTACCACAGAAAAGGGCACAGTAGGAGCTATAACATGTAAAACACTATCAATCTGCAGCACATAAGGGCCTGTCCCCATGGAGATACAGACCGTTAACTCAATTACTGTTGATTAAATCTGCCACTTCCTTGAATCAGATGTTTAACTGATTGAAGTAGGGAAGCCATATATACAGCATTCCCTGTACTATTATTGCTAGTGTCCTAATTATCTCAGATATTTATACGCTGTACCACAGTAGCAATTAACTCAGATATAAAATACTGTTAGCAGGCAAGAACATATTTAAAAAAAAAAATTTCCCTATTAAAATTGCACCAGGTGATAAAGTGGAATAGTTAAGAAACTCATGACTTCTATCATCTGTTTTTCTCACTAGTTTTTCGTGTTGGATGTAGTCGCAAACAGCAAGCAGCTCAATGAGACGGAGATCTTGTCCCAGCTGGAGAAAATCATTAAAATGGCAGAAAACGCTGAAGAGAGACTTCCTCCTTTTGGTATCCTGACCTCTGACGGGAGAACAGAATGGGCACAAGCCAGAGATGCATTAATAAAAGGTTTCAGCTCAAATATTTCTCCAACTGTTATCATTTTCAGAAGTTTGAAACAACTGTAAACAAGTTTAAGAAAAATAAACCAAGATATATCTCATCTACTTCGCTCCTCTATCCAGATCAAACCAACAGGGACTCTCTGGCCCTGATTGAGAGCTGCATGTGTGTGGTGTGTCTGGATGAGCCCAGTGGCCTGGAGCCTAGGGATACCACCAGGGCTCTGCTTATGCTGCACGGTGGCGGACGTGAGAAGAATGGGGCAAACCGCTGGTATGACAAGTCAATGCAGGTAGGACTACGTACGAGGCACTTCAAATCCTCCATGGATGTAGATTTTGGTCTATTAGCTAATCCACCTTTCCTCAGTTTGTTGTAGGAATGGATGGGGTATGTGGAGTCGTGTGCGAGCACTCGCCATTTGAGGGAATTGTTCTGGTGCAGTGCTCTGAATATGTGATGAAATACATGTAAGTCAGTCACTGAATATTGTTGTCTCAATGCATGTTGCTGAGGCCAACAGTGAAGGAAGTGGTGTTGTTGTCCTGAACAGAACAGGGAGTCCATCTAAAATGGTGAGAGCGTCCAGTATCAGAGAGCTTCCCCCTCCAAGAAGGCTGCTCTGGAAGTGTAACCCACCCATCCAAGGACACTTAGCAGCTGCTGGAGACAGATTGCAGAGGTAAGACCAACACAAACTAACACAAAACATATCAGGTAAGTCTATAGACATTCAGTCTCATGTCTTCTGTGCTTTTTCCTTCAGACTGGTGAATAACCTTGACATGGATGTTTTCAAGTTCAAAGTTTATGGGAAAGAATTCATCAAAAAACAGAAGATGAGCCCAGATGCATTCATACAAGTTGCCTTACAACTTGCATTTTTCAAGTAAAGTACTTTCATAATCTACATCTTCAAATTGTATTAAATAAATCTTAATATGATTATATATATGATATTTCAAATATGCTGATATATTGTCATGATCCCATCCGTCATATTCAGATGCAGTGGAAGGCTCGTGTCCACTTATGAGAGTGCATCCATTCGGCGTTTCCAAGAAGGTCGGGTTGATAACATTCGCTCTGCCACCCCTGAGGCCCTGGCCTTTGTGAAGTCCATGACAGATGAGAGGGCCACTTTCACCGTGAGTCATTTTTCTCACTTTGATCCCCAATTACTGAGTAACTCCCACATTACTGTTCATCACACCTGCTTAAATGAAACAGGTGCAACCCAGCCGCCTGGGCACGCCAATCCCCATTCAAACAGATGATCCCCCTGCAGATTTAATGGGTCTATGAAAAGTACATTTACTGGCTGTCTGGTTCTCTTTTTGTACGATGTGAAAAATGCCTTTTATTTAGTTTTTTCTCTAAATAATTTTTTTCATTTTTCAACAGGATTCAGAAAAAATGAAACGATTGAGGGATGCAATTAATGCCCAGACAAATTATACAATTGCAGTAAGTATTATATATATATATATAT
>NW_023339651.1:7651171-7661551 GCF_004916995.1 Morone saxatilis | reverse complement strand
TTATCATGATGTTTGACAGCTAGAATTTAAATGCTTTAAACGGATCAATGTTTCCACCAGAAGTGGTAAATAGTGCACTTCTTCCTTAGAGGGAAAAGAGACTGCGATACACTGCTAGATGCTCTGTACGAGGTACAATATAACAGCTTAGCCAGCCCAGACGGGGCCAGTAGTTAGCCTTATGTACACAAGAGATGCGAAGACAGAGGCGAAACAGCAAAGCTTGCTAGACTTAGTGAAATTCTCTGGAATTATCATATTAGTGTTATGTTGTTTGTTTGGACCGATCCAAACTAAGCAGCTACGTATATCTAATTTGTGTTTGTGGACTACTTCTTGCGGCCCAGTGGCCGAGGTTTAGGAGTAAATCGATGGTTTGATTAAAATAAGTGAGGTTAGTTAGACTTCCTGTGCCCTTCGAATCTAAGAGTCGCAAGGCCAACCAGAGGAAACCTCCGGGAAGGAGGCACACGAGTCAGGCAGCTGTGTTCCGCCATTCCAGTTCTTTTGTTAAGCTAAGCAAGCTGTTCCTCTGGCCTGGGAGTTTCAGTATTCTGGAACCGCATATGATATGAGAGCACGTACTTGGTCCGCGATCTGACAATATACATGGAAGTGAGGAGAAAGCCACGATAGAGCCGCATTCCTTAGAAGCAGGGTTAAGCAAAATTTTGTTTATCATCCGGTGCGAGCACGACGGGCAGCAGTGCGGCCAGTCGAAGGGTCTTAATGACTTTTAATGCCAATAAGATGCAAAGTAGAATATATATATCTGGTGGTTGTACTTAAAGAAGAGGGGTATCATTCAAAATCCTTCACAGCTCCACGATGGTTTGTGGGTCTACACTGCAACCCAGGTGGTGAAAGAGTACTGTCACAAAACATGAACTGCGGCCTGGAATTACTTCGCGTGCTCATATTGACTGGTCCCTAAGTAACACTAAGCAAAAAAATATTCTTTTCAGGCTATTACAGAATGAATAGAAATCATCTCCTCGGGCTTCTGAGGATCTCAAAGGAGCTAACATGAGACGAAGCCAGAGCAGTCTCTGCGTGATGAGACATATTTGGCCGTAACCAGTTACCTTTCTACTAGTCAGGAACAAAGTGATCCATGTCTATTTAAGGCATATAACGCTTCCTCACAAAGAAATCTCATTCGTTCAAGTCGATCTGTACAATACGTATTATGATGAATATAATGTCACACACCCACATCATCAAGTTCTGCCTGTAGACAGATCTAATGAAACAGGAAGAGCAACTGCTGCCAGAGGGAGGGAAAAGAAGAGGAACTGTCTGTTGGATTCATTTTTTCGGAGTATAAGTATGTATTAGTTATTTTATATGACAGAGGCATCATACACCGTCTGGGTGGAGGATATTCACTTGGCGTTGCTTTTTATTTTTTATTATTTATATGCTGTTTTTCATATATATGCTTTTAACTTTCTTTTTTATTTCTTTAGTCTTTATCCTATATCATGTAATAGCTTTTTTATTTATTTTCGATTTACTTCCTATTTCATTCTTATTTCTATATGTTTATTATTTTTGTATCTTTCTTTTTGTTATATTATCGTGGTAATGTATATATTGTATTTGGTATTTTTGTTTTATTTCATCTCATTGGTTTCGCTGTGACAGTGTCATAGTACTATTATTTGTCATCACCTGTGTATTATATAATTATGTTTTTCTATATCCTTTTCTTTTCCTTTTTATCGCAATACCTATGTAGTTTTTTTGTTGCTTCATTCCTTTATATTATTAATATTTTTATATATTTCTTTTCCCTATATGAGTCTCTTTGATCTTATTATTTTGTTTTTTTTCTATTCTGTCTAAATTATATTTTATTCTTTATCCTTAATTCATTAGTTTGTTAGTCTGATGTGTTTTTGCCGGAGTTTTATTGCAGTCATCTTTTAACTTACTTTTCTATTAAAAATAAGTAAAAGAGAACAACGCTAGACAATAAAAAAGCAATATCAAAATGCTAATTTCTATATTAGAAATTATAAATGGATAAATAAAGCAGGTATAATTGTTAGTGCAAAGTAAAAATATAAGGTGCAGTGAACAGATAAAACATATAAGGTGCTTGGAGACTGTATTATTTTAACAGGATCTGAAACTGCAAAAGTGAACTTGCAACACAACAAAACTTTACAAAATGAAGACTAATTAAAAAATATTTAGTTTATGCTGGTGTTTGGGAGCCGCAGTGAGGGCTCTGTGCTTCCTGTTAGTCTTTTTAATTGGAGACCCTGTCAGACTCATCTACCGCCCCTGGCACTGAGTTTATTCACTTAGACCATCTGTATGTACCTTTAGTTGACAGCACTTGAACCCCACATGTAAAATAAGATTTTTTTTACTTATATAAATTGCTTAAGGCATATACATAAATGATATGAAGTACATATACTGACTACACTATACATTCACAGAACCTGACAGCTGCATTGTTATTCAACTGACTGACAAGTGATTGTATAAGTGCATGAAATGGTTATGATATGACTAAAACTTTGGTTCACTTTTCCAATTTCTGGTAGCAAAACAAAGAGCATCTGACTCAAATGAAAGATTTTTACCGCTGTAACACCTGCAGGGTGTAAACAGTAGTCGATGAATGTGTTGGGATGTAAACGCATATTAGAGTATTAAAACTCATTTGCTACTGGGTAGAAAATCTACTTTAGAGCTTAGTTAATTAATTAATTTTAGATAATTGACTAAGAACAAAGGCCAACCATTTGTTGCTTTCAACTAGTAAAATGTGGGAATTTACTCATGTTTCTATTTTATATAATAGCAAACACAATATGACTACTATGAAGATGTCACCTTGGGCTCTGGGAACTTGTAATGAGCATTTGTTTGTGTCTTTATTTTCTGGCAGTTTATAGATAGAAATGATTAATCAAAAAAAGAATCAATAGATAAAGCAATAATAGAAATTGTTAGCTGTAGCACTTTTCTGATTATTTTTTCTCAAATTCTAGCTCCTTCTCTTGACTGGCTAAACTGCTCTAACTCAGACTGTCTCCTCTTGTATCCAGGTCCCTACCACAGTAGAAATGTTCTGTTGCTACGGCCCGGTAGTGCCCAACGGCTATGGCGCATGTTACAACCCGCAGTCAGACCACATCATCTTCTGTGTGTCTAGTTTCTGGGAGAACACAGGGACGAGCTCGGCCGTTTTCGTCAAAGTCCTGAACGAGGGCCTCCTGGAAATCAGGGATCTGTGCAATAGAGGCAGTGCTGCAGCTACCAAACTGGCTGATTGCAGCCAGGGAGCCGGCCAGCCTCATAAATCAGGGAAGTAAGCCATACTGAGGAAGCACGCCCACTCAGCTGCTTCACTCAACACTCTTAGACTTAGACTTTAGCTTTAGACTCAGTAGTTGAGAGGCCTTCGTGTGTCTTTGTTGTCTGTGTAATAGTGTTCCTTTAACAACAAAATACAAAGCCTTAAAGTTCATAAACAGTATGTAAATATTAAAAAATGTGAATGAAAACTGGAAAACAGTTTTCTTTGATAGTGTGTGTAGACATTAGAATGATTTCGGGTCCAACATTGATCCTGCTTGACTCAGTAGACTGAGAGTAACTGGTCTGCTGCCTTTAGGAAACTGAAGCCATGCCCACTTTGTAGCACTGATATGATAGGGAAACTATCCTCTATCAGAGAGTGAACTGAGTGATCCCAATGTACATAGAGTAGTAACGTAATAGACATGACAGGATTCTGTAAAAAAAATAAAATCAAACAGTATATTTAAGTGACTTATAACAATTATGACATCCTGCAAATGTGATCCTGCCAACCTGTTTCACTTTGTGTGTTCAATAGACTGGATACTATAATATTCATTTTAATGTGCTAAAGTTATTTTTTACTCTTCAGCAGTTATGTGCAATTTTTGATTCCACTGACACCATAAGGTTGCCAAAGAGGTTGTGTGTATGTAAAGTCTGTCTGATGAGGCATTTTAAGATATTTACATAAAGATATGAATGAATAACTGAACTGTAAATGTAGAGGACTGATTCTAAGTAATGTGTTTAAAGGGAAAACATGATATGGTTTCAGTGGCACATTTGAAGTCATCTAGTTGTACTGTATGTATGTGTTCTATATTATGGCAATAGTTAATAAGTGTAATGAGTGCTACTTTATAAGCAAAATACAGTCCAGTGGTCACTGAGGCAAACCACTATGTTCATGTAATTTTTATTTGCACTTAGAGGTAGAATAAGGGTAGGGGTGTATTGTCATAGTGTAAGTTGTGCAATAATAAAATGGCAAGTGAAGTGAGGGTATATGTGCAATTTACCAAATCAATATTAGATGCATGAAGCTTATTTAATATTAAATTAACTATAGTTGCTATTTTTGATATTCAAAGATACCGGATAATATCTGTAACATTAGAATAAATTGGCAATCTGCTGTTTTGGTCCAAAATATCGATTTAAAATGTGCTGTGAATTATTCGACAAAGTATATTTGTATCAGTCTTGTTTTAATCTGTCATGTTACATCAAATCGAATCAGTGGTGAAAATGTGAGGATGTTGTTGTCCTGTGTCCAGATGACACTTGTTTGTCATGTATCTATTTATCATCAGCCAAAGTGAATGTGAACCATGTAGATCAAGAAAAGACTATAAGCGACAGACATGCATGTTTATTCTTACATACTAACTGTATTTTTATACTGTATGTTCACATGAAAAGCTTATATAATGATATATTAAATTACTGGTAAAGGGTACACATAAGTAACAAAAATGCCTTAAAATAAAGTGATGCAAACTGTTTTCCATCATTCCTGCCGGATGTGATATTCTGTAAGTGTTCCGTGTTTGTATTGTGTGTACCTCTGATGTTAATTTGATCGGTTTGTACTTGGTGTTTGCTGTCTAATCTCAGTGATACATGTAAAAGAATGTAATACTTGTTATGTGTTATTCAGTGAGTTTTCCCTTTGTCTCATTCATAAAATGTAACTAATAATCCCTGTGAGTAAATCAGGCTGTTATATTTACAGTATTGTTCCAGAGTATAGTATTATTATGGCCTGATAAATTAACGTTACACTCATCCATGATAACGTTTCTGCGAATGGTAATTAATGTGTTACACTCTATTGACAGGGAAAATATAGTGTTTTATTAAGTCATTATTGTATAATATTCAATGAATGTTCAGTAAAAACTAATATGTTTCTCATTATTAAAAGGAAAACAAAAAGGCTTATTTATTTTTTTAGGCTACAACAATATTTTGTTGATAGAGGCCAATTTAAATTGTAATAAAACTGTGGTGTAGCAAAAACTGATATTCAAGTCCATAAATAAATAAACCTCAAACAATTATATCTAATTGTGTCAGTGTTTTCTGTTAAAGCTGAAGCCTTGTGTGGCTAATTAAGTTATTTTGGTGGCACAGTATGGTACAATGGCCACAGAAAAATGAGGCCATCACAGTAAAAGTATAATGTTGTGTAGCTGTTGGGGTGAATATTTATATGTAGATTTTTTTATGATATGATGTTTTACAGCACACAGCATCAAGTAAAACAGAACAAATACAGTACAGCCTGATGGCACTGTGCAACCTTCCAGAATTTAGTTACTTCTGAATTCCACATTATCTAATATTATATATATATAATACAACCTATCTTGTATGTTGCTGTGCTCCAAATAAGAATGGATACTAACTTTTAAAGTCTACTAATTTTGTCACTGTTTCAGTGTAACTAAACTTTGAAACACACTTGGAACCTTGTTCGAATTAGTATGTAGTATGGTCTTGGGATGCAGCTTATTACTTCAATTCCTTGATGCAAGTATTTTTTTGCAATGTTACCTCAGTGTGTAAAGTCATATAAGAATTCCTGTGACTTTTACATCACTCTAGATCTACATCCATCATGCAGGTCATTTCAGGGCCGTGACTTGTTCACACTGGAATCAACATTTAACAAATAATGTGAACAGATCAAAAATCTGAATTGAGTGAAATGGCTTGCAGTGTGAATCAGATGTTGAGGGCCAATTCAATCACAGATGTTGCTCACTTGACAATATCTCAATAAAATGGCAGGCTACCTAAACTGCAACTGGTATGAGGTGATATGTCACTTTTTGTTTAATCTCTGGTCCAAATGCCTGGCATTGATCAATTCTGGTTCAATTGAATTGTTTATATCTTTAATGCTTGTTAACACTGGAGTAAAACAGAGTGTAATTCTGGCATTGTTACATACTGAACGAGGATATCATAAACACAAGAACAAATTCACTAACTTTAATTGTTATGAAAAATAATGCTAAGCTAACATGGCTATGAAGTAAACCCTAATCATGATCATCAGTCTCAAGTACAACTGCAGTTAGAGAAACAACTGAACTCATTTGCATAGAGTTGTCTGTTTGCAGTATGGCCACTTCACTAACACACTCCCAACAGATGGCCTCATTTCACTGGCATCTGATAAGGTCTTTGGGGAGAGACCCGAATTTAATTCTCCATTGGTTAAACTACTGAACCAGGTCGACCAAGTGCCCAAAAAACATTAAACATTTAGTCAAGCTTCCATGACCTGGTCCAATTAAATATGGAATACAAATTGGGATGAAAATAAATCATGTAAGCTTCTATGTATTAAATAGTTCAGTGTGTTAGTAGTAACAAGCACTAAACTGTCCAGTTCCAAGATATTGCTTCTCTTTGTCTCTGTATTTAGTGGCTAATATCGTATATCCTTCTGAAGATATGATCAACTTTTTGCCAAACACCCCAGTGTTTTTTTGCCAGAGCTCCCTGCATTGGCTCCATTCAAATAAATGAGAGGACCGTATTGAACATGGCCTTAGAGTCAAAGAAAGATTCATCCCATTTCACTGTATTAGTCCTTGCTAACTAACTGAAAGAGAACATAGATGTAATTTCTCCTATTGAGTGATGTCATCTGAACTCACCGCCATTCGAGGATGATTATCGGACAGTAATATCTCATGTTTCATAAACCTCTGTGCGTCATATTGTTTGTCCAGGCTGAATTTAGGTATTGAAGACCACAGTGGGGAAAATCTGTCACACTGCTGTGCAAGTCACCTCACTCTTCTAATGCCGGCTGTCCAACCACGAGTCTATCGACTGAACATTAAGCTGGGTAATCTAAAGCGAGTGCTGCCGGCGACCAGAGCTTTCACTGTGTGAGGAGCAGCTAGTGACAAGCCTTGGCGTTGAGATCAATGACGGAAGCCCACCTGGAGATGGATGATGGGAGTACATTACCACTAATAAGTGTTTGCCACGCTGCAGACGGAGACAGAGCCTTACCTGCTGGCTGCTATCGACTCGAGAGGGGAGCAGAGAGGAGCAGAGCTGTCCATCCAGATTCCCTCCTCCCTGCTTAGGGGCCTGCCAGAGTCCAAGAGAAATGAAAAGCCACTGAGGCTGGGTTACTACCTCAACTAAAAATGACAAAAGCAAAGCAGGGGTAGTGTCTAGGCAAGGACCCTCATACATAGCAACTTTCCCCTCAATAGATAGGATGCCTAGGTAGAGTGAGTTACAAGGAGATCCACCACCGTACAATGAGACATGGAAGTTAACCTCAGCAGGAATGGGTATTGAAAATCAGGAAATATGGAAACAGCAAATATCTTTAAACAACGACAATAGTTATTAAAAGAGCACACATGGCATCAATTGGTAAAAACTTAGTTCCCCGTTCTTACAGCTGACCAGTGGACATGCTCCAAAAAACCACGAGCATGTCAGCTCTCACAAATCACGTCATGTGCTGTGATCACTAATCAGTGTGTGGTCGTAATGAGCCTCCGTAATTGAACACATGTGCACATAAATCAAAGATAACAGCTATAAGATTACAATCTGACTCCATTCCAGCCAATTAGTTACACTGAACCTGTCATCCAAATGCGTTCCCCACACTGTTAATATATTAGGTAATTCGGAAGCCATGAGCAATGATGAAGCCATCTTTCCAAATGAAACTGAGCTTGACATTTTCCCTCCAAAATGGAACAGAGAAAAGATGCCCCATTGTCTTGTGTTTCAGATATTGACATTTAAGCGGAATTTCAAAGACAGTACCACTGCCATTCTTACAATCTTTCAATTAAGGCTGAGTCTACATTATAGCTGTCTGTTTTCACTCACAAAGGACTTCTGATAATGGCCATTCTGGCATTTATGAGGAAACTGCTCCCAGGGCAGAAGCTACATTTACACACCATCTTGGACGCCTAATTGGGCAAGAAGTGAAGCCCCATTAAAAAATAAGCCGCAATATAGTATATGCCAAGAGCTGAAACGAAGTACTTCCATGGAGCCTGTCCCATTTAAGTTAGATGTAGTTAAAATCACTGATTTGGCTTTGACAGAATCCTGTGAAATTCAGCATCATATAGTGACTGAGTGGCTTCCATCATTGCATTTTAAACAGGGAACGAGTTAGAATTAAGAAGTATGTGCAATTATTTTCCATTACATAAAAGACGAATAGCCAAAATAGAATGACTACAGTAGAATAACATCATAGGCACTGCAATTATTCTCGACTATAGTAATATTAAAATGACTGCAGTCATAATCGCACATTGTTGCATATCAGAATCACCAACTTTAAGCTCTTCACTTCAGCGGCTGTCAACAGTTTCTTTCAGCTGTTTTGATACCTTATAATGAGGCTCTGCTGGATGACAACATGACACCTATTCATCTAAAGGTAGACTGCTTCTAATTTATTTTCTTATTTACTCTCTGTTCAGCGCAGGTACTTGTTCTCTCATGGTTTCTAAACAACAATCCATCCCCAGGCTGCATATCAGAAGTAACACAAGCTACGCTACTGTAAACGTAGTACCTAAACAGTGTTGGCAACGTATGATTCATTTTGTGAATGGAAGATCAATAACCAATTTGAAGATGACCCGGTGGAGAGGATCCAGATTGCGGGGCTGTGCTTCGGTGTGCAGCGTAAATCTCGGGTGGTGGATGTGCGTCTTGGCCTGCCACAGCTCCTACTCTGGGGAATGATTTATGCCTCGGTCCTGCAACGTGTCCTGTAGTGGTTGGGCTCTCACCGAATGGCCAGAGCTAATTTGAGTGGCCTCAGTGAAAAAGGTTCCTGAATGAAAAGTGGGGATGTTAAGCCAAAGGGTCAGGGTGTTATAGTTAGAGAAAGTGCAAAAAGTAATGATTGGTGTGGAGGACAAATATCTCAACAGTCATTAATCATTAGCTTTATCATCATAATCATTATCATAAGCACACTCTTCAGTTCGCAGCAGTATATATACCTCAACTTCTCTCAAGCATGCACATGCACTTACTAGATCTGACCAGAGATAAACAAAGGGAAAAGCAGGGACAAAGTGAGAGTTCAAAACTGGATGTGAGTAGAGAAAGTAAATGGTTGTGCCAGGCCATCATCTTAAGAACAGAGTCAATCATCCACAAAAGCACTGCAAAGAGACAATCACTTAAATGTTCTCCTCACATCGGAGTAACAACCATTCGTCTGCCTGCATGGCCTCCCAGTTCAGCATGAGAGCAGCTCTGAGTGCCGGTTGCATAAATGCCAAATATGAATGGATCTAAGGCGACAGGAGGGAGAAAAGTTAGATGGAAGGAACTCATTAGGAGAGCTGCACTCTCCTCACAAACCCCATCTCGGTAATGCAGAGAAATTTGTGAACTGGCCATGAGTTCTGAAGGATATCTCATAATGCTTGACAAGTGAAAACAACCACCAGGCAGCTAATAGCTATACTGTCATGAGGGCAAATAAAAAGGCATGACTTTGCATGCATGTTGGCTTTGTGGCTGTGGTCATGTGAGACACACACTTTGCAAAAGGCAATTCCCTCACTCCCTAAGTTCCCCCGACAGATCGGCTCCGCTGCCAGGCCAGATGTGAGATGGAGGGATTGTTGGTGTTAGGAAAAAGGGGTTGACTGAGGAGAAGTGGAGTAAAAAAAAAGGTGTGCTTCATTAAGTGCTCAGCTCCCAAGTGACCATCTGTCCCAGTAGCTTTGTCCCTGTGGAGCAGAGCTGTGTGGGGTGGAGAGGAGATGAACAGAGGCCTGCAGTGAGTAGCAGCGGCATCCTCCAGCCCACAGCTGCCAGTGGCTCCATCACTCTCAGGACTCCAGTAACTAAACCACACACCATGGAGCAGTGCCCGCTTCCTGACTCCGCCAATTACAGTGACCCATTAAGAAGAACGAACGCAGCTTCAACAGATGGGAGAACAGAGGTGTGTTCATTCGGTTGTTTGGTAAAAGAAGAGACCAAGCCTATTTTGATTCCCCCCCCCCCCCCCCC
>NW_023339651.1:7602730-7651071 GCF_004916995.1 Morone saxatilis | reverse complement strand
GATCAAATAACGGCCTTTTGGTCCTCTTCTTTTTACCAAACAACCGAATAACACACCTCTTGTTCCTCATCTTGTTTGAAGCCCTTGCGTTCCGTTCTTCTTAAGGTCACTGTATTGGCGGATCAGAAGCGGGCACTGCTTCCATGGTGGGTTTGGGTTTAGTTACTGGCGTTCCTGAGAAGTGGGGATGGAGCCACTTTGGCCCAGCCTTGTGGGCTTGGAGGAATGCCGCTGTAACCACCTGCCCAAAGGGCCCCCTCCTGGTTCCATCCTTCCCTCCTTCCACCCACAAACAGCCTCTTGCCTCCACAGGCAAGCTACTGGGACAGAATCTCACTTGGGAGGCCTGAAAAAAAAGGCCCCTTAATGGAAAGCACACCCTTTTTTTTGACTCCACTTCTTCCTCAGTCATCTTTTTGCTTCCCCTACACAAACATCCATTCCATTCTGGCCCCTGGCCAGCCGGAGCCCGAAATGTCTGTTTCCGGGGGGAACAACTTATTATGGGGAAAGTAGGGGAATTTCTTTTGGGCAAAGTGTTTGTTGTCCTCAACAATGACCAACAAAGCTCCCAAAGCCAAACCGCATGCATTCAAAAGTTCATGCCTTTTTTTTGGCACCCTCAGATTGAAAAAAAGTGATACAGGGTGTCAAGCCTGCCTGTTGGTTTTTTTCACTGTTGGGTTCCCAAGCATTATGAAATATCCTTTCCAAGAACCTCATCGGCAGTGTTTTTCAACACGGAAATTTTTCTCCGCAATTACCCTGATGGGGTTTTGTGAAGAGAGTTGCAGTTTCTCCCTATGAGGCTTGTTACTCCCTGTCCCATTTAACTGTGGTTTCCTCCTCCTGGTCGCTTTAGATCCAGTTTCCAATATTTTGCAATACAATCAACCCGGCCCCACGGGTCCACCCAGAAAAAAGCTGCCTTCTTTATATGAGGCTGAACTTGGGGGAAAAGGCCCATGGGCCCAGGCCAGGATGATAGAAAAACAACGAATTGCTGTTCGTTTACTCCCCCCGATGTTGGAAAGGAAAAGAAACAAATTTAAAGTGATTTCTCCTTTCTTGCAAGTCCTTTTTTTTGGTGATTGGATTTTGAACTCCTGGTTTTTTTTAAAGATGATTGGCCTGCAACAGACCATTACTTTATACTTCACAATCCAGTTTTTTTGAAACTCTCACTTTTGGTTCCTGCCCGCTTCCCTTCGTTCCTCTTTTTGTGTTTATCCATCCCTTGGTCCGCCAAATAGTCAACCCCCCCCCCGCTCTAAAGGGAACAAAAAGAGACTTTTAAAAGTTTTATGAGACATTTATATTGTTATTTTGCCAGAGTGTGGTTTAATGGTCAGGTAAAAGTCTTATGACATAATTACATACTTTCCATAACACGTATCTGTATGAGTTTCCCTTTGCCTATGTATTACTTTAGTCATCGGACTATTTAGGTATTCCATGAGTTATGCTATTCATATTGCAGCTAAACATACACATATGTAATGTATACAGGAGAATTAAAGGGCATTATGCATTCCCTAAACTATCTAAATGAATAAAAGACTCCTGTGACTCTATCTTACCTCTACTGGTGAAGCAAACAGCACAGTTGGAATACAAACAATGCCATGGGGAACGCACACACAATGATCAAGAAACACATTATGTTGCATAGTTCACAGGGGAGTTCCTTCGGAAATAAACTTAAGAGATGTTATGAGAAATGTCATAAGAGGCATTAGGAAGTTAATGGGACACACAGCTGTGAAGTAATACTGTATGGCCAGATTTCACAGGTTTGGCTCATGCGCTTTCTGTATGCATTCTTGAGCTCATTTGTGTTTATTTATTTCCAGGGGGGCTGTGAAGGTAGATGAAGGAGGAGTGGAGAGAAGCAGAGCCGGAGCTGAAAAGTAATGGTTCCATCTTTAATGAGCGGCTGGGGACCGCAATATCTGGTGACAGAGAGGGGCCCTGTTCCGAGTCTCTGTCACAGTGGAGAGGCTCATCCTAAATCTCGCTCTTATTGCTACGTGCAGCAAGACAATATCTCACTCCGGAGACAGAACTTCAGGTTTTTATGGGTGCTTGGGTAATTGAACAGCAGGCGGAAAAAAAGCCTAATCCACTTATCCGTAAAGGAAGTGTATCCAAACTAAATGACTGGCGAATTTATATTGGCATTCTCTCTTTACACCCTCTCTGTTGCCTTTCACTTGTAGTAGTTTGTCAATGAGATATGTTTGTGAACCAGCGGTGTTTGGAACTGGAGCGATGGTGTCATCTAAGCTACGTGTGTCCTGGTGCAAATAAGCCTGTCAGTTTAGCCACTAGTTCATATGTAATAGAGGACATGACTGAAGAATGGTGGCAGTGCCATTTTATGGCCCCTCAAACCACACTTGTCAGAGAAACCGGCCTACGAGACAGCTCCGATGGGCACGACAAATAGGCTTTGTCTCTGTTTACAATTACCCAACAAAGAGATAGACTATATAGCATTTTCAGTCTCTAAACTGACTCAAGAAAAATTTCCAATGACACAGACTCACTGTTGCTTTTGTCACTGCATGGATACACATTACAGCATAAAGTAAAACAACTTAAAAGTCATACTTTTACTTCCACAATTACAAAGCAACAAAGTGATTCAAATTGTGACAGAGATCCTGATATGACCATCAAGGTGCTGGAGCCACAAGACTGGATATTTTTACATTTTGCATATGTAGCATAATAGTATCAGATTTTCATCTGAATACAGAAGAAAATACAAATGCTATCTCAAGCAAAGCAAATATTTTCACATAGGCCTTGGCACCAAATCAGTTACTTTTTTTTTTTGCTTTAAAATATCCTATTAATCTCAAATTAAGTACTTGATCATAAGATGTTAAGCAGAGTGCAAATATAAGATAATATATCTATACACTTCTCATCTCAATTAGAAGTTGTAAATCCCCTAGAGTTATAATACTTGCAATCACTTTAGCATGTCTCAATTATGCTTTGATTAAAAAGGATGTCTCTGTAAGGACTGGAGGGCTTTCACAGATGAAATCCAATTAACATTCAGTAAAAAGGCCCAGCAGGGATTCACTTTCTAACCAGGAAATCCTCAACCCCCTGTGCAGGCTCGCTGGAAAATCAGCTGTGCTTTTAAAACACTGTAATTACAGTTCTGTCACAGAAAAACAGACAAATACTAATGGTTTGGTTCCTTAATTTATCTGTGAATAACAGTCAAGGATGCACAAACAGGAACTCATTTGCTTGTGCCTTTCTTTTACACTCCACATACATCCTGTCCAACTTCCAGGAACGGGGGCCATTGCATTGTGTGCTGCCACCCAAACAGTGACAGCTCCATAACAAGCCCGGTGCACAGTATGAGCCTAGAGGTCCACTCTGCCAGAGCTACTCAGAAAAGCACTAAAGGCTCATGCAGACAGCTCCTTCCTCTCTATGGACACGCAGAGTCAACCTGCAACACGTGACAGGCCTTCGCCTCAAGCCGCACTGTTCTGCTATTCCCCAAAGTCCACTGTCACAAAGTCCTCACATACATGCAGCGAACAACATATCAAGCACTTTGAGAATATGAGGGTCAGTACTTACTTGGGGAAGCACATGACAATTGTAGGACTGTAGTTAATGATTATTTGCATTATTGATCCTATTTAAGATTAAGATGAATTAGTCACGTGTAAAGTCAATGTCAGTATAATGAAAAATAATCCAGAACCTGACGTCTTCACATTGCTTGTTTTTCAACCAACAGTCTAAAACCCCCAAAATACTGAATTTACAATGATATAAAACAGAGGTAGGTGACAAATCCTCACATTGGAGAAGTTTGAACCAATCACCATTTGACATTTCTGTTTGATAAACGACTTAAGCGATTCATTCATCATCAAAATTGTCAATTTGTGACGCCTGACTATTGACTAATTAATTCATTGATCAATAATTTCAGCACTATCTCTAAGAAACTAAAATACACTCAAACTTATTCTCTGGACTTTGTTTTTCTCTCAGTTAATGACTGTAGCCATGTGTTGGAACCTAATAATATCCGGAAAATGATCAAGGCGAAACGCCAGAAAAATGTCTCCTTTGAAATGTGTGGGAAGCATCTGTCTCTGCCACCTTTGAAACCCAGAGAGAGACATCTGTCTGATGCGGTAACATGTACCCTAAGATCAACATATATGCACACATCTATACATGTCATTCTAACATGCAGCCCTCAGCAAATGATGGTGCCATTTAAAATATTTTTTAAGCAAAAATAAAATGTGTTTCATATTCCCTAATAGGCTTCCTGTAGCACTATGCAATATTTGCCAGGGAGCAGAATATATTTTTCTCTTTTTGAAATTATGATTGGTCTTGTGCGGACATGGAACAGATGGTGTTATCTACCTCGTGGGTGGAAGGAGCAACAAGTGTGCAATTAAAGGCCTGAAGAGATGCCTTCAAGTTCAAAACAGATCAACTTTGGATAGTAAACCAAGTCAGCCATATACTGCAAAATTAAAAGTTCATACCTGGTGCATTTAAAGGGAAATTTGACGTATAGAATACTAAAATATGGTCAAATTAAATCGTCAAGAATTCATAAAAGCTAATGAACAGCTCATGCAATTTCAAGTGGTCAGCAATATGTGGACTGTCCCTAAATTAACTGTTTCTGCATACGCACTTGGAGGTAATCATCCTTCCACAATTGGCTATCCAGCCTTTTTTTCCCCACTAATACATGCTGAGGTTGTAAGTTTTATGAAGAAAAACATGACAATGGAAAAACATAATCCACTGACAGTGGAGTTCAAATGAGTTTAAATGAGAAATGACGCAATGAAAGTAGTAAGCAGTTTGCTCGTCAGCTTTCTCCAATCTATCCTTAAAGGGCTACTTCTGCACAAGTTGGCGTGGTGATGAGGCCACTCTCCTTACTCTTGTGTGGGAGCAACAATGGCCTTGCTCCATTTTTCATTCAAGCTAAGTCAGTATCAATCACATGACACTCCAATGATAGATAGGCAATCTAATAACAGTAGGAGCAAAAATAACTTCACTCACTCAATCCTTGACCTTACGGAGCGAGCAGTCAGTTTGGTTAAAAGCTACAGCTATCACATAAAAATGGATTTTTTTCTTTTGGATCAATTGCAGTGGAAACATTTGAACTAAAATGGCCATAGAAAGCTGTCACTAAT
Organism: Morone saxatilis; assembly: GCF_004916995.1. Taxonomy (NCBI): domain Eukaryota; kingdom Metazoa; phylum Chordata; class Actinopteri; family Moronidae; genus Morone; species Morone saxatilis. Next base: position 7,645,849 of record NW_023339651.1, on the reverse strand, counting down.
AAATAATTGCTGTTGCATTGGATTTATACGCCGCCTCCGCCTCCTCCAGTGCAGCCCATATTTAAGAGGGTTTTTGACTGCAGGCTATTTAGACCGAGTAAAAGACGATGCAAGCAGGTTTGTTCGGAGAAGTGAAGGAACTGCCTTTGGACGAGGAACCATCTCAGCATGTGTAGAGCCGGAGGAGAGACACAATTACCATCAACCGATGGTCGCTATGACACTGCTTATACGCCACACAGGACACAGAGGAAGTGGAGAAACATTTAGGTCACACTGAGTTCAAACAAGCTCACAGCAGTGAGAGTTGAGGACATTTACAGACGCAGCAAGATTTGTTAATCGTGATGGCACAAAATTGATTTAGCAGAAGAGCCGTGTTTACAGAACATGTGCATGACATGGCAAACATCCTGTCTGCAAAGGAATATGAGAAATACTGATGGGTGTGTCGCAGAATATTGTCTTTTTATCTCAATAGCTGTAATTTGTTCCAATAATGATAGTGTTTAGCAGTATGGATCAAGAGTTTTTCCAAAAAATCATGACTTTACGTGTCCGGCTGAAGTGTGTAATTAAAAGTAAGAGCTTCAGATTCACTGTTAGGTTATCCACTGGTTGATGCAGCAAAGGCTTAGTACATGGGGCATTACTTTTTATTAATAAATCCTTTTGAAAACTTTGAGATTAATTACAGTAAGAAGGAAATATAACCACTTAGATTGAGCTCTTTAATGTCTAAAATGAATGTTTAAATTTGAACAGGTGACTTCTGTCATGGCCATACTTTTTTTTAGAAACTGAAGGAAAATTAACAGGCAAACAGGAAATGTTGTTGTTGCTTACTAATCCTTCCCCTGAAGTTAAGTTGGTGAAATCTTACTTTTTTTCCATCTCTTTTGATGTTAGACTTGATGGCTTTTATGTCAACCATGCCTGCTCGTACCAATAGAGTATAAAATAGTAATAATTCATGACTAATGTTCCAAGATTAGAATTAATTGCAAATAAGCTGTATCCCACAAGCACTTGAGTGCCCCAGGTGTCTTGCATGTGCAGCATCCATCTTTTTTCATAAAATAAGATTCTTATCATGGAAAGGACAAAGTATGAATAATTAGCAAAAGAGAGCTCATGACAACGAATCCTATTTTTGTCTTATATCTTCAGTCCAAACAAATGTAAGCCACAGCTCCCAGGGTTTCATCAAACATATCAATATTCAGCTGATAATGCCTTTAATCTGTGGCCAAGAGAACCTTGCATAACTCCCTCCAAACACTACAGGGAGTTTCCACTAATGATCAAAAATGATAAGGAAACATGAAGTAAATAGCTGATAATGAATTTAAATAGGCCTCCCCATTTATAATACAGGACCCTACATTATCAGAGCTGACCTTCTTGGAAAGAAACAAAGCCAAAGTGGAAATATTATATGGTAATGTTGTTCCAGCTTCAAAAAGAATCTAATAATGAACTGTTTGATGCATTTTATTGGTTCTCTGGGGTCTATTGATAATTCATAGAACAGAATAAAGAAAACTTGGAGTTACTGTAGTGCTGCATGTGTATGTTAACTCAATTCAAATGTCAGAGTTCACTACCTGTTAAAGGTTGCTTGATCCCCTGGATTTCCACATTGAGCACCAACTCAAATCTGCTACTTCAGCAGCTGATTGCTGAACTTCCTTATTCATGCTTCAACACTGAAAAAATAATAATCTAAAACAATCATCCTGGATGACTACGTTTACAGTCATGCTAGCAGCTCTGTGAGGTTGCAGAGGAGTGCTTTGACCTAAATGCTAACATCAGTACGCTAACATGCTCACAGTGAAAATGCTAACATTCTGATGTTTAACAGGTATGTTTACCATATTTAGTTTAGCACATTAGCTGTAGCTGTGGGAGTGTTTTTGAGAATTAATACAATATCACAAAACAAAATATTGCGATACAATATTGTTCTTACACCCCTAATGTGAGCATGCTAGCATTTGCCTATTGGAGCTAAACACAAAGTACAGCTAAGGCTGATGGGAATGCCATTAGTTTTGCAGATATTTTGTTATAAAACAAAGTATTGGACAAATCAAAACTTTGACCTGATGATGGTACTATATGGAAAGTGGAGGGATCACCAAAGTTTTATCATTCATCCTGAATGTCCGTACCAAATATCATGTCAATCAATCAAATAGACATTTAAATAAAAAACCGCATGGTGGCACTACAGGTAAAGTCTGTTTTATCCTCTGGGAACCATGAGTGTTAGTATTAGCGCAAATACATTCAGTAGATTTTTTTAAGTATAGCAGTTTGGACTGACCATCTGACCAACTGACACTAACATGTCACCAGTATGGCTAGAAACACTCTAAAATGTAGCAGGAATTTCAATTATGTATCAATAATAAAATTAATCAGCAGGGATAAGTTAACGTGAGGAAGAACACCTACAGAAGATCCTCAACACTAAAAATTGGCTACATTATAAATAAAAACAATAGAAGATTTATATTTTTGTGATCAGCTCTGCGCTGACTGAGTGCAGTCATGTGCCAAAGTTGGATCATGTTCAAAAGACTAAACACTGTTCGTGACTTTATGACAGATGGTAGCCAAAAGGTCAGACACACATGGGGCTCACTGCAGAGAGATCAATCCAGTAGGAAACCCCTGTGTGTCTCTCCCCTTGGGAGAGACGCCACCAAAGGCTTTTTCTGAACTCAGCACGCTACAAAGAGAGACCCCCTACTTCAGGTCCTGATTCCATGAAGGCAGACAGCACCAAGCTTAGAGACGCCTACACCTCATTCATTCACTTACAAGCTCCCAGGAGTCCATTCAGTACAGCACAGTCCGGGGACAAAACTAATTTAACATTCAACTAAAAATATTTAGTCAATAAAATCCTGCTGACTGGGTAATTTGTAAATTACCTGATAACAGCCCATTAGACATGTAAATAGACATTCACACAATAAGAAAAGTCAAAACATGCATCATGAAACACTAAGTTATGTGTTATGTTATATAATCAGCCATCAATAAGAGGCTAACAACATTTAGTATCAAATAGTGTCAACTTTCATCAAATATATAGCCTTGCTTAAACATTTTTGTTATGTGGTGTTAGTGTAACTAAACCCAGTATCACACGTCATATTTGACTGTGTGAAAAACATTTTTTTTAAATGTCTACAAACACCACTAAATATGTATGATGCTTAAAACAAAATTGCATGTCATCAAACCTGAATACAAAGTGAGGTCTAACCTCTGAGACTTGCAAATGAAGCAGTGTTTTCATTCATTTCATTCAATAGGCAGAGGAGCCCCACTGCCTGACTGGATGTTCTATGATCTACTCTTTACTTAATGAGGTGTCATGTACAGTTTATATAAAAGGTATGACCTTATTAAACTGTGAGTGAAAGGGGGAAGCAATAGCTGGGGAAAGATAAATGGCAAGGCTGCGCAGAAACTCATTTTTGCTCATGGGACAAGAGGCCCTCATTCTGATTGTTCAGAGATATATTAATGACATTTGTGGCTCCATTCAAATGGTACTTCAGAATAAAAGAGAGGCAATATTAGAAATTATAATATTTACTTCAAACTGATTTTATTCAGGAAAAACAAATTTGTCAGAAAAATACCTCACTTTTAATTCAGTGTAGCTATACAACAATAATTACTAAAGGCCTACAAATAAGTAGACTTATAAGGGACTAATTACACTGAAATCAGTCGTTAAATGCAGAAACAAGCAAATCAAATTAAGTGCAACTGGGTTTCAGCAAAAAAAAAAAACAACAACCCAAAAATAAATTAATGGATCCATGATTGGAATTTTGCTATAAATGCAGAAGGTATGAGTTTATTTCCCAAAGAGCCGGGCTGCTCTTTAAATCAAACCGCTTTCCTGAGACCGCTCCGAGCTCTCCAAACCCCGTTCTTGTTATTCTTTTCCTTTAACTTGATTTCTGACAGCCAATTCAATTAGGCTGGATATGTGTGGGTGTAAAAAAGGCAACATGACAAACTCAGAAGATGGATGGCAACCTTTGCTTCACCATTAAAATCACAATTGCGTCGTACTGAAGCTCAATCCATTGGCGTATTACCAGCAGCAGCAAAATGAACAGAGCTTGGACTGCAGTGCCAGACAGGGTCATAACTAATCACCTTCTGCTGTTCAGTTGTTCTTGAAAAGGATCTGCATGCTAGATTTTCATTTTCGTCTGCCAGTGGTGGACAACCACATACGGTAGACCCAAAACCGTTAATTAAAAGTCTCTCCACCAAACAAAATTGAAATAAAAAATAAAGCTAATGGCAGACAAAATGTTTTAATTCGGTAAGTGTTTCATTTTCTGACGATAAGGCACGGTGACTCATCAGCCACCAGACCTTAACGGCAGTCCGTGGGGACGTGTTGTCTGGCCGAGCCCCTGTCGGAGTCCTCTGGCGCCAGGGAGGAGCTGACCTGTTGGTAGATGAAGGAGTAGAGGCTGACATCAGGGCGCCGACCGAGGCAAGTCTTGCACACTGAGCTGTAGTACTGCCCCAAGAGATCGTACACCTCCCCTGTGACGGAGACAAGGAGACTGTGTATGTTGTCCAGTCTCTACAGTGGACTAATATCACAGCAAGCAAAATGTGGACAAGTTTCCTGGAATACCAATTAGCCATATCACTGTTTCTAGAGACCACATCATGTACTACAGATTCCTAAAAGGAAATATGATTCCAAAACATAATTAAACATGATATTATTTCTTGCATCACACCCTTGACAGCAATCAAAACAAAAAGGCATACGCACAGTTACATATAAACAAGAAGCAGGCAGAGCGGTTGTTCGGCTTACCGACACTGATCTTCCTCCGAGTGAGAAAAGAGTGCATGTTGTAGACATCTGTCATGAGCTGGCTGTCACCAAAGGTGAAATAGGCTACATCTCGGCCCGCCTCAGCAGCTGCCAGCATCTGGAGCAGAGCTGGAGGAGAAGAAGCCAGTGTTAAACCTCAACAGTGAGACTGGCACAAAAACCTTTAATAGGGCAAAAGGATTGTACTTTGCAAGTCTGTACACAAATAATTCTCATTTTCTTATCCGTAAAAATACAGCAAATTTGATAGAAACAAAGGTTTGTAGAGTCATTCAGTGGCTGTTGCTCACCATAAAAGTGCGCGGCACCAGCCTCTGTGACATGTACAGTAAAAGGTAAGTAATCGGGGGAATAGGTCTCACCCCCACTGAGAACTCTGGATTAGTTACAAAGAGAGGCCAGGTCTGGCCCCAGAGAGCTGTGAATATTTTAAGAGACTGGAAATATGTCTGCTGATTAATGAAGGTTGAGAAAGTGGCCAGTTAACGAGCAAAACTGAATCAACATTTTCAGTAGAGAGCTAAGCTGAATATGTCCCCACTTCAGCAGTTTCTATACCCTGCTTTCTTTCAGCTGCGTTTTTAAAAGAATTATCTGACAATTAAAAAATAGGTGGCTATGTGAGGCCACAGAAGGTAAACCCAGGAGGAGAACTGAAGTACAGAACTCTTCCCGGGAGGCATGTCATTAAGCAGACAGTAGGTGTCTATGGAGAGCTGTACCTTGCAACAGCTAATTAACAAATATGCATGAACGTATGTTACTGTTTGAAAGCACAGTAGGTCTAAATAAAGTAGAAAGCAAGAAACAGAGCTACTACTGTACTGCGAGCGGTTAGCATAAAGTCTCCTGAAGCTCCCTGCTCAGTGACAGTGATACAAGGCTCAGACAAAAAGCTGTAACGGATTTATGGACCCGAGCCGGCGATCAATTTCACTATTAATGAAACATATTAACTTTGTCATTTGATCAATAGAAGGAAGGCGACGAATAGGCTTTAACTAAATGAACGCATTCCCAGAAGACAAATGGATGCCCACACTGATCTGCTGGAGCCTTTCAATCTGAAATGTATTCCGTTATATCCAGGAAAGAAAGCCTGCTTAGACTGCCAAGTGCACAATCAAAGCACATTTCTCTGCACGATGTACTGACGGAAGCGTTACGTAAGTGCTCACCTTTCAGACGTGTGTCACCCCCAAAAACACCACATCCCCAGTTCCCTGTAGCCACTGCCGCAAGGTTTTGTTTTTGCTCCTCAGGGCGAGCAAAGCCACAGTAGGCCTACATGAAGACCGAGTAAAGGGAAGATTTTAGGAAAGGAAATGTTAATACAAAGCAAAACACAATTTGATATGACAGGACTCAAATTCACAAACTTTCAGAGATTTCAAGGAGCCGCTGGAAACATGATATAATGCACTAGGTCAAACAGGGAGTGATTTCAGATTCAGTCATTGCCTTATCATAAGCAAATCCCTTCTGTCATCAAAATTGTGAATGAAACAGGTTGACATTACATCAAGTCATCAGCCACATGAGGCCTGGCCACTCAAGCAAGTGGGGAATGATATGTCATTTGGTACATAAAGGCAAAATCAGCTCTGAGCCTGAGGTCTTGGGATTGTTTCAGGTCACTGGTATGTTTTATAAGAACCAGGCCTAAAGAACGTCTCCACACTATGAAACACCAATGGAATAGAAAAAGCAAAAAAGTAATTCCATTTGCCTGCAGGCCTGTGCTTGACACATCATTCAGTGTATAAAATCAGAAAGGTTGGTTGGCCTGGCTGAACATACATTTTTAACATTTCACACCCCTTATCATTGGTGTGAAATTGGCGTGGGTTTTACATATTAATAACTGCACATTAGGGTCTAAACACATATGCATGAACAAGAGCATTTGACATGTCAGGTGGATTGTATGCCACATGAAGAATTATTTCTAAAAGCAGGAGATGTTAAATGAAAGATCTGAAGGGGCCCAGGACATTCATTTTCACACTGGAAATGAAGTGAAAAGTGAAAATGAATTGTGAGTGCCCATCCTCCCCCTGACCACTCATAAATTCTTCCTTTGAAAGGGCAGATATGACAGTTAGCTGAACAATATTCGAAACAGGATTGATCTTTATGTTGGTGCATTCTTCACACCCTTGTCAGAGCTGTCAAACTCCTCCATGCTTTCTGACAGCAGACTTGACAACATCAACATCTTGATTTTTTTATTACGAATGGACATCTCTGACTGGGAAGATTGCACACATGCTGAAATTCCTATTTAAAAAAATCTGTGATGTAAATTCAATAATTAGGATTAATTGCCATGATGTCATTTATGTTCATTAAAATTCAGTATGGACCTAATGGACAGTGTAATAAATAAGATTAAGCTTATTCTCTACAAAAATGACAATCCATCAGTCTGTATTACATACACTTATCTATAATTCAAATATTTAAGTGAGAAAGGTAAACATAAGTCTTTGTGATGACACAGTTTTCCGATTATCAACCTAATGGATTGGCACTTAAGTCACTAAATCGGTGTAAACCAAATGTGAAGCGAAATGTCAAATAAAGTTAAAACATAGCATTACTGCATACAGTGTTAAAGAGACGCAACTATGGAAGATCAAAGCGTAACATCAAAGAGCAGTGCTAGATTGCCCCCATACTTCCACTGCCATAAATTATACAAACTGTTCATTTGTCTACAAAACAAAAATGCACTTACAGCAGCACTTGCCATGCAGTTACTAATACCCGTTTTCCTATAAGCGGACACCACAGTCTGACCTAAACCAGGGCCAGAAGCAAGAGTAAAAGGCACAACCCAGTACTCATGCTTTGTGACATGCAGAGCAAAGAAACTTAATAGCAACACAACAAAAAAACTCAACAAAATCAAACAGGAAAAACATATTAAAAGAAAGATAAAAGATAACCTTGTTGAGTTCTCGGTTGATTTTCTCTGGGCGAAACTGTTCAAGAAAGTTCCTGAACTGCAGCGCGTCAATGGCCACAATCTCTGTGCATCTTCTCTGCCACCCATCTCTGAAACAAATCAAAGAATTGGTTCAAACGGGGCAATCGTTTTTGGACTAACCGACTGAAATTGCCCTTCCATGAGGGGTGAAACGTAGTATTGAGTTATTATTTGAGCATTTTAAGGTCTTTCAAGGATGCAATAAATACCTTGGAGTTGTGTCCTGGTGGCTGCCACTCCACTGGTAGGTCTGAGCATAGCCTCTGTATTTACTGTACTGCTGTGTACCTGGTAATAACAAACAGGGACACTGGTCATATAACCACTGCAAAGCATTAACATATTACTCTTGACATTTAAACATGGTCAGAATTAAAGAATACTTGCAGTTGTGTTTAGCTGGCACAGCTCAAAGGTAGATAAGATTACACTGAGTTAATAGGCACATTAACTCCAGTTTAGGCACTTCCATTAATACACTATAGGTGGTGGATAAAGTATGCTAAGATTGTGTGGCTTAGAAAAGAACCATCTACATATATATTTAAATATTTACTCATACAAACAATAAAATAACAGGTAAACAGCAAAAGTAAAAAGAGAAAAGACCATATTGCACAGACATCTAACAATACAAATTGCTTTAAAAATTCCTTGTAATGACGAAAGGTTTTCGGGGGGTGTGTCTGTAGTGATTCTCCCTGATGTGATCAAATGAAACAGGAGCAGCTGTCTCCTGACAAGAGGAAGGTCAAGTTATTAGCCCCATTGAAAACCCTGTGAGAAGCAGCGACTGACCGCCCACAGGGGAACACTCACCACCCATAAAGGGGGAGCGGAGGGTGGGGAGGCAACAGCACAGTCAAACAAATGAGCCCACAAATTAACTTCCCATTCATTAGCAGTCATTAGTACCTGGCTGTCGAGAGCACTCGCTGAGATGCTTCATGCTGCAAAGTGAATAAACCAAGTGATTAGTAGTGTGGCCTTGGTGAGCAGGTATTAGGAAGCGCACATAGGGGGGGGAGGGAATCTCTAGAGCGCACTCCACTTGACAGACATTTCACAAATAATCAGCCTGCCTCTCACTTTTTTTAAAGTAATAAGCAAAATTACTGCCTGACTAAGAAACTGAAGCACCTTATCTAGTTCACCAGTATGCCATTAAAACAAACAGATTTTTACAATCCGACTGGCCACATATAGACATCTCAACCTTTACCAACCTAACGACCATTTGTATCAACACTAAACCGAGAGCTCTTATGCTATGAGCATAATTTATGGATGAGAAAAAGGAGGTATGGTCTGCTCGTTCATCAGATTTCTGGCTCATAAGATAACAGAATCTCCAGTTTGTTTGCGCTGTTCAATACCATGTTGAGAGTGGCATTCCTTATGTAAGTATATTATGAATATTCAGCTTTAAAATTCAACTAATGCATTACAACAGCGACAGAAAACAGCCAAGTGGAAAACTAATCGCTTCTTGAAGTTGGCCAAATGAACTCTAAATTAAACAGTTCAATAATTTACCAATACAATGAAATTACTTTAAGAATATTTTTAAATATTCTAGTGATGTTAAAAATAAGATATAGAAATGTAAAGCATGTTAAGTTCACCATGAGATACCACAGACCATTGGTGTAGCTGATGTTTAATGCTCCCACCATAAAACTAAATGGCTTCATACAAACTATTCAAACACCTGACCTTCGCTGGTCCTCCAAAAATACCAAACTCTATGATCAACCATATTTGCGTTTGAAAGGAATAACCTTTATGATTTAGATTTTTTATATGCAATCCATTTGTCATTTAAAAATTGTTTGGCCAAGGAAAGATGTGTCTGGTTATTAGAAATGATTTCTAAATAACAAATAGGTTGCATAAAAATCAGCAGGTATAATTCACAATGTTCCTGAAGGTTGTTCCATTCATGTGTAAATACATCAAAACAAAAAGTGTCTCAAATTTCTTGTGGACAAGAGACTGTAAAAGGTCAGAGGCGCATCTCATTGCCATGTTGAGGCAAAAACGGGCAGCTGAGGACATTTGCATGTAAACAAACAAGGATAACACTGTTACAGTAACATCAAATACTGTCAAAAGTAGGTTTCAAATAAAGTCAAGAAAAAATTCCCTATATCTCCTGTTTGCGTCAAGCCTGCTACGCATTTTCTGGTCAGTACTGCCATCAACGAATCATATAACTTCTCCTTGATACTGTTTATACTTTTGACCGCCCCTATGGCAGCCAGATATCTAGCAATCAAGGAAAATTCAATTAGGCCTGGGCACTTTTGCAAATTTCAGTGCAGAGGTAAGATCCATTAGCTCCCCCACTGTATGCCAAAACGTATCAGAGGGGAATGTGATTTACCACATGGCCACAATGCAGCTATGGCTTGGACTTTTACAACAGGGGGACAAGAGATATGGGCAGGGTTTAATAAAGATGATGGAATGGAAGAGTCCATTAGCGGAGCAGGTCTTGGGCAGGTCTTCCAGCTATAATTAATTCTGGGCCCCAGTAATAAAGTTAAGTGGCGTAAGTGGAAGCGAGGAATAGATGCCCGGGAAGAAGTCTGAAGGTGACTCCACTAAAGCGAGAAGACCTGATGCAGCGGTATGATTGCCGATCAGGAGGGTGGAGGCTCTGTTGCCTCACTTCCTTAAACCGACTTGTTATGCAATATAAAGGCAATTCATCTATGTACGGGTGATGGGCATTTTTAATTGATTATTACTCATTTAAACATAACATTCTGGTGAATTTAAGTCTTGTTGACCCTCCTTTTCCCACCAACTCCTGAGGGAAATATCAGGAGCTATTGACCAATTAGCAGCTAATATATTTAGCTAGTTGCTAACTTTGTCTATCTGCCATTTGGTGCTGAACATCTGCCTGTTTCTGGAAACAACGCTGATGACAGTGGTGAGAATGAGCCAAAACAATAAAGCTAGGAGCTGGAAATCAGAAACAATGCGCTGAAACACCCTGTAGAGCTGAGGGGAACTGAAGAGTAACAACTTATAGTCATTTGATTCATTGTTAGTATAAAAATATTGATGTTGCTTTAAGCCTATATGAGAACACAATGACAGGGCACAAGTGTATTTACATGTACAACAAAAAACCACTAGTTTTATGTTTAAACTTCATTGTGCACTGTTGGGATTAAATTCACTGTAGCAGTTACAAGGCAGGGAGCTGCCATTTGCTTTTGCACAGCTATTTAATTCATGTCAGGTAGCATGTATTCAGACATGGCTCAAAAGATCTATTTAAAAAGAGGTCATGATTTTTATTGACCCAGGTATAATATACAGACATTAGTGATTTAAATGGTTTTTATTGTTGCAGAATTACAGTTGTGTAGGCTTCCTTTAGTTTTGACTAGCTATTACTATGTTACATAACATCCGTTGTGTAACGTCTTCATCAAACGCAATCAAGCAGCTACAGGCTAGACAAAGTGTCAGACAGATTTACAAAAAAGAAGAAAAAAACAGACAGGAGCCATCAGCCTCCTGCTGGGACTCCTCAAGTCTAGCTCTTGTTACTTGGTCTTACTAAGCCATCCCAGCCTTGTTGTTTGTTGCAACCACTCAATATTGAAGTCAATGGGAATTACTCAACAGAAAGACCCAACAGAGCAATCAGGACAGCCCAATCTCCAACTCCCGACTGATGTGACTCTCCCCTTTGCAGCCAATCAAAAGGAAACGTGACAAGGACAGATGCAGAAAACAGGGCAATTGCCACAAACATCCTTTAGCCTCTTGCTGGGCCAGGATGGGGTAAATTGGAGGTGTGCAATGTGCACGCCATGCTGTGTGTGACTAGAGATGCCCATTGTGTTTCCTCTGTCAAATTATATGTCAAGCATAAGAAAAGTGAAGCCGGGGCATTATTGATCTGATCTGGATCAACGGACTAAATCATGAATAATTGAATAGTGTGATTCCTTCAGTGGAAATTATTGTTAAACAAGGTGACCACTGACCTGTGATGATCAGACATTCATTATGATCCAGGGCTTCAGTGAAGAGTCGAGAAACAATAAGCTCGGGGTTGATCAGGAAACGGATTTCCTCCTGAACTAGACCAGAACTGGTGACCCCTCCTCCCACAAACTGATTGGCGAAATCCACCTGAAAATCAAGACAGATCACTGATGATGAAACACACAAAGGAACATCCATGCCCTTGCAGAATCTACTGAGTTGTTTAGTCACATGCACATATTCTTATAAAACAAAACTGCGAACACAATTTAGATGAAAGTAACTGAACATTTCCTTTGACTGTGAAATGTATAGTTTTCCAAACTTGGACAACAGGAGTAAAACACCTCATGAAAGGGTCTCAGCCCTTTGTCTTTTATCTGTGACAGAATCCCTGACAAGCCGATTGTGAAAGGAGGCCTGAGGTGCTGGCATTACTCAGACATCTGTCCCCCATGCCAAAATGAACTCTCAAGAGGAACAGCACTTAAGTGTGCTGCTGCCAGTAGCAAACATCAAAACAAGAGAGCAGTCCTACGGTCCAAAGCAAACATCTCCCTCCAGTCATAACATGCTGCTAAACTGACTGCTGACTGATGCCTGTGATATCTTTTGCTGGTTGTGTTCTTTCAGGTTTGTGGGCAGATTTGTGACAATGATTTACTTGTTTATTTCAGCCTCTTTATGATTCAAAAGAAAATATTCATGTCATCGTTTCAGCTCAGACACAGGGCATGACAACTCATTTTTTTAGCCAGAAAGCAGCCATGTGGAACATATAATCCATTTTCAGGACTGACAGTTGTTGCTCATTGGCCTGTAGACAGCCCAGACCAACCCCCATCACAACCCCAGGAAGAAGCTGCAAAGGGGTGAGCAGCAGTCTGAGAGCAGATCTCCCCAAACTGGTCACTCAACTCTGGGACAGCGAGCCAGCCTCAAAAGTGTGCTTTGACAGGCTGTCAGGACCACCCCCACCCCAGCAGAGCATCCATCAATCCGGACCGCAGCGTGCCCCGGAGCTGGTCATGTGTGCACGTCAACTGTCAGCTTGTGGCAACTGGAGGCAAACAAAAGGTGAAAGGCAGAGCGGGCCATCCTGACAGTGTAAAGGAAGCATGGCCGACACAAAGAGCAGAGGAGGCTCAGAGGCCTCGACCCCAGTCCCAGCACGCACTCCCTGCAACGTGTCACAGGCTCCCTCAAAGGCCTTTTCAGCAGTAGTAAGCATTCTGGGTGAAAGACTCCAGAATGCGGTGGCTCGGTGATTGACTACAACAGAGGGAAAAGAGGATGGGAACCAAGCACACGGAGAAGTGTCTCTCAAACTAAGAGCTCCTTCGAGGAAAAGGAGGATTCTGCAAGGTAAAGTCCTTCTAAATCATACTATCATGTTATCTTTTCCACAAGTGAACTTCCCCTTCTCTGTGTCTTACCTGAAGCATTCCATAACCATCATCCTCAATGGACCCTTCACAAGTAATGTGGAGCTTTGTGAGTGGAGTCTGCAAGCTGAAACACAAAGAATTCATTGTTTTTTAGTTATGAGCTACAGTTGAGACACTGGATCTTTGCATGCTTGAATTTAGACTGCAGGGATTTGTGGCAGAAACAATTGACATACTACTACTGCTAATGGTGGTAATAACATTTTTCTTTGATTACAGTGTCAATATACTACACCTTCTCCAATTCAGAGGTTTGTCCAGGCTTTTTCGTGTAAATGTTACAAGTCCAGTAGGCTCTAAAAAGCCCAAAAAAGGGAAGTGAGAAATGTCAATATTGTGTCTTACTTTACATCAATAACAAGGTATTTGAAAATGAAATCTGAACACCTACTTTCCTCAGTGAAGCTCTTGAAATAGCACATCAGGGTTTTCAGCTTCTCAATCTTTCTTGAAGAGGATCCCTCGAACAGTCTAAGGGGCCAGAAGAGATTATGAATTAATTTAATTCAATTCTTGTTGATATTTGACTACTATTATGTTCCTCTGTAAGAAAGCAGGTTATATATGGCATCACAGCCAACCACCAAGTCTTTCAGTTTCTCCAACGATTAAATAACTACAGCCAAGTAAAGGAAAAATTACTCTCTGTATAACCAGCACCATAAAGACACAAGACCTCCACTTTGGCCATGTGAGTTCAGTCATGCTTTAACTTTTGATATGAATTAGTTCATCCCTCACTCAGCTTCCCATTCAGTCACTCGCCGATTATGTAGGAGTTCCTTCGTTGTTACGACAATGGAGTTGCCCCAGGCTTGCCATCAAAGAGTCACACTCATGTGCCACTTCACAGCACTCACACAAAAAAAGAAACAGAGAGGGAAACAGGGCTCCCTCCTTGGGGATACATTAAGAAGCCCTGTGTCCCTTTAAAGCAACAGTGTCCTCAGGAGGCAAAAAAGGTCAATCCCCCGGAAAAATAACACACACAAAGCTGTTGGTAGCGAGGTGCAATGGGTGGGTTTGAATGCACTCAGCATTAAGCCCACCATCTCCCTCCCGAGCAAACTCTATAAAGAACCACACAGCCCGACTCACATGCCATAATAAATAGAAAGAAACAAAATAACGACAAAAGCTTGATGCACTGAGAGCCCTTCAGGGGCCAGGAAGCTCCTTCGTCGAAGTCAACTCCTGCATTAATTTCTACTTTTTGTCAGTGTGGCCCTTAGAAAAAATTGTGCTCCATGCAGTCCTCAGGGCATACTTTTTTGACACAAGCTAGCCACTAGTGACTTTTAGTAACAAATAGCAATATGGTCTGGGAAATAAAGTTAATACGCAATTATATAACATCAATATACCCCCCACAGATGTCCAGAAAGCAGTGATGTAACTCAGGAAAGGGTATAAGTGACTTCAGTATGTCTAACAGCTGGGTTTCTGCATCATCCGAACCAGAGAACACTTTTCAACAGGGAAACCCAGCCTGGAAACTCTGCTGGAGTTAAATGTACTTCAAAATAATAAATACAGTTTGCTGAAGTGCCATCGTTTTATCTTGATGTAAATGAGAAGTCTGCATTGAGATAAAAGAATATCTGCAGATAAAAAGCTTTGTTTTTATTTTCTCTACCTATTACTGTGAAGCAAAAATACAGAAATCCCTCAGATGATTACCAAAAGTAATAAAACAAAAATAATTTAATGATAAAAAACACACACTTCAAAACATTTAATATCTGGCCCGCACCAAATTGGTGATTCAGGACAGATTTTAGTGGCAGGCTAAAAAGACGACTCTGGCTTTCCTTTCAACTCCCAGCCAAACCTTCATGTGAATGAAATACTGATGCGATTGAACTCTGTTACAGCCTTCTGCAAAACAGCCAATGGCCTTCTCCATTGTCAAAAGCAGCCATCTGAGTCAATGTTAATCTAATTCCCTGTTCCATTTAGGTAATTACACTTTGATGCCAAAAGAGATGGGGGACATGACTGAGCAGTGATCTGCAGACTGATTTTGCATTACACCACCCAGACGATCTCCAGTGAAAGCTTGCAGGGATTAAAAGAAGACCCTTTTGCTCTCCTCTTTGTCATATTTGTATTTATTACTCTGGTAAAACTGACAAGTGCCAGAGAAAGATAGAATGGCAAAAAAATAACTCACATTATATTGAATAGTTCTGGTGAGTAGAACAGGCTAATAGAAATGTCTGCCCTGTACTTTAAAATGTGATTACACAAAGAAAAGCTCAAAACTGACTGATTTTTTTTAAAACCTGATTTCTTTCTGATCAGTGTGTAAATAAGTCAGACTGATCACTGTCTCTGATGAATACACTCGTTATAAGATAGTGTTTGCTCATGTGTAATTAAATAGATATACAATGTAAACCCAGCCAGAAGATACAATGATACGTGAGGAAAGCATATACATTAGTGCCCCCTCATGGAAAGTTGTCACAGCAGCATCATTTACAACCTGATCGTGTAACATCATGTATGAAACAACCACATCCCTAAATTACCTAAAGAAGTTGATGTCTGGGTAGTTGTAGTACTCGGTCTTTCTGGAGTTGCGTCGGGGGAAGGTGCAGAAGAAGGCGTTGGCGAGCAGACATGCCACCTGCTCCTGAGACATGGTGATGGAGTGGTTCATGCCTCCCTTGAGGAGGGGTATCGGCTAGAGGAGGAACAGGGGTAAAGCGAAGGAAGGTCAAAATAATTTGTTTTGTCAATTTGCCAAACGAGACATTGAAGTACGTTGTATAAATATACTAATTTGGCACCACTCTGTACTTCTTGAATCACCCATCATAATTACAATCAACCTCAACCCTTGCTCACCGGAGACCCATACTCCTAATAAAGGTTATGGGTTTATAAATAAACAGTGCATGTGTATTAGCAATTCTGTAATGACTATGGGAGGGCTTGTTGCCCTAGGAACATGGACCGACAGGTAAAATGACCAAAATGTTTGGAAATGACCAATTTATAGTTCTTTAATATTCAACACATTAAATTAAAATTGCAAGCTATTTAACAGGTTTATATGTTGTAATAGATCAGCAATGTAAGAGCCCATTCATTTTTCTTTAGTATTGATTTCTTCATCTCTCCACCTCAAACACAGATTAGTGGTCAACCGATATGGGATTTTCAATGGCCGACGCCGATGCAGATATTTAGAGACCTGGGCTGCCAATGGCCAAGACATTTTTTATTTATCGGCCTTGTGAGCAAACACAGTTTTCAGCAGAATCGGTAGAATTTTAGCTTAATTTTAGACTAGCTGCTCAATTTTCTATCCATCAAAAGAAACTAACTATTTACAGAAATCATTAGAGGACAGAAATCAACTCTTATACTTTAACACACATCTTTCTATGCTTCTAATGTGTAGACCGATGTTTAGTTTTGATGGCCTACACAGCACAAATCACTAAACACTGTTTCAGTGTTGTTTGCTTGGTTGACGTTTTTATGTGTGTGTGTCACTTTGAGTTTTAAATTAATTTAAACACTAAATTAAACACACAAATTAAACACACAGATACTACGGAAAGAAAGGAGAAAACTAATTAGATTGGCTGCTTGGCCAAATGAATACACAAAAGCCCTTTTAATGAACACAAACACACGTTGTTTATCATCCACACACCAAAGAAACAGATGACCAAAAGGACTATAAAACATCGGACAAATGACCCTCAATAGCTATGTGCCTTGACCTCACCATTTTTACCACCATTTTACAAGATTATTTGTCATGTCGTGACCTTTGGGATCAACCTGCTGCAGTGATCTACTGTATTACAGTCCAGTGAAGCAGTGCCTGTTGGTTAGTAATGGTTCTTACCTTGGTACAGAGCTCAGATGCTCTCAGTGCTAATTGCACCATGTCTGGCAGCAGGGCGTCAAACAGATGTTCAGCCGCATCAGGCTCCAGGACCTTGGAGAGAGCAAGAGATCTGTTTATGTTTGTTGTTTTGCCACAAAACTCAGCTGTGACATTATTAGATGCTGGGGATGATTAGTTTGAGAAGGACAGATAACATTAACAGCTCTGATCCATACCAAAATGTTGAGACTTTAAGTACAATTTTACAGAGAAACAAATATTAATTACATATAAGCAATACAGAACATCGAAAAGCAATACCCCTCAATAAAAATTAGTATAATTGTAATACAATACTGTGCCTGCAGATGTAAAACAGCTAGTATTAAACATTTATAGGAGTTCATATTATTAACATTCGGGCTTTAGCCAGACAGTTTGTCTATAATAGTATCACCAGCACCGAAGATTAAAGTAACATATCAACCATCCATGACTTCACAACACTGCCTTAGTGCTCCGACATATCTAAGACAATATATGCAACCCCTGTTTACACCCATATTTGCTACAAAATGTCAGAATGATCAATCACAGAGCAATTTCATCAAGGCTGCACGGCCATGCCAGCTGATTAAACAGTCTTTCTGGAAGAGATGCAAATGACCAAGCATTTGAAATAGAAAGGACAGTGTGTTCCCAGAACAAGGAGCCTTGACTGGTGATTTAGCCTGGGACATTTATATTATGGCAAAGGAAGCCTGACTAAACACTGTCATAAGTAATGACCTGGTTGACATTGTAAACTGTTCCTATGGGCGTAATAAATGAAGGCAGTTGACAGGGCGAGGGAGTGGATATAGCTGAGATAGTATAAGCCAAGCTCTTTAAATCAGCAGAAGACAGTACATCAAATCAACTGAACTTAACTCTCTCTATGACTTGATACAGGTCTGTACATCACACCAAACTGACAAAGTAATCAAGCAAGATGCGGGGGTGTGAGCAGTGAGAAACCAGAGCTCCCATACAGATTTAACACAACGCCAACTCCTGTTCTGAATCCCCACAGTTCCGAGCAATAAAGCAATCTGCTCGGCTGCGTCTGCGGACGTGTGACCATGTAAAAATAAAAGACTTGCACGCTCATAACCGTAAATACAACACTGGTTGGGGCTGGTGAAAGAGAAATGAACAAAACCGATGCTGTCCGTCAACTGCTTTTCAGTTATTCATAAGGTGTGCGTGTCGAGATGAATATTCAATGAAGCTGCCTGGCCCGTCACTCTATGCCATTCATGTCTACTTTTCTCTGACACTCAAAATTATTCTGCTACAGTGTCTCCAATATGGCATCTCCAGGGGAAAAGTAACAAAAATGGCGTACATTACATTGCACTGTTTGCAATTCCCCATTTTGCTTGCATGTTGCACTAGAAATAAATCAAACGCGTAGGATCCTCTCTGATTGTTTTTAAAATGAAATGTCTAAACAAACTTCAACACTATATTCTGTGAGCTATATGAGCTGCTTTCTATCAATATATTAGAGGTACTGTACATGTAGCCTAATTGCTACCACACCTTCAGCATATTAGACTATTAAAAACACAGATTCATTACTCAGTCAAGCTGTGAATAAATTCTGCAGGGACAGAAGAATTAAACATTCTTCGTTTAGAGGAACTGTGTGTGTCAGCTTTGTAATAAAAGGGCATAAATGAAGCAAATATATTTTGTGTGATCTACAATGACATAAAAAAAGGTTACCTGCACGTGTCTAACATAAAACACAATTGTGACACCTTACATTTTCACAACTGTAGGGTCATATATAAGATTTGGTGTTTACTGAACAACCAATCAATTCAATCAACAAATAAGTGAGTGATCAAATGTTTCATTTCATGCGTTACAATTACGTGGCACCTCAGTTCAAATACAACTCTATTTAAATATATGTGATGTATTCCAGTAGATACAATCCAATCTAGCTGCAGCAGCAAAGCTCCACTATGGCTAAAGCCTCTTAACATGTTCAGATTTTATCTAATAAAATTCCCATTATTGCATGATTGATGATGACATACATACAGGATACAATTGATTCAACGGTATAAAGCTGGAGTAAAGCATTCTCTGGGATGTAATGTCAGCCATTTTTGACACGTTACTAACTGTGACCTTTTGGCAAAACATTATATTATTTTTCTATACTCCCACTTTGCCTCTAAAGGCCTGCAACATTTTCCTGTGTGAAATCCATTACTGTTCTTGTGCAAAATGACACATTTGACATACTGGCATTCAAGAGAAAAGCTCTACATGTACTTTTTTTCCTGAGATGTGAGATATTATTCAAAAAATTTAGCTGGTGTATTCTAGATGATGCCATACAAAACAGAGTGGATGAGTGCTCCTGTGCGATAAGGGATATAAAGCCTATTATCTTACAGGTTCACGGATTCTAGTATAAAAACACTCATGTCACAACATGGCCCATCTCTCCAAATGGAATATTCCCTTTCATGAGCCAGAAAGTACAGCCCTCCCTGATTCTCTACACAGGATGACGCAGAGCGCATCAAGACAACAGATGATGGATGGCCTCCAAATGAGACTGGAGAAGACAACCAATGAACCAACAGTGCTCTGGCCATAATGATACAACCCATGCCTATCTTATCTTTGGCCTATAAAGAAAATAAAAAAATAATAAAACATTTTTTCTTATCCAATGTTGCAAAGATGTGCACATACACACTCATAATGCTTGATAAATCCTTGGAACAATACAGAATAAACCTTTTCACAAAACCTATGAAACTTTATTCCCACACTTTACCAAGTATTTACTTTAAACATATTGACTCTCAATCACTCTACGTGACAGTCTCATTATACAGCATACATTCCTGACTTGGTGACTACATCGATATTGATTTACAATGCCACTTAAATACTGTTCATACCAAGCTAAATCTAGGCTGGTGTCAAATGAGACATCCGTATCACTGTATCTTCCACAAACTGAAGATAATCACTAACTAATGAGCCATCTGCACTTTCTTTGACCCGAGCTCTGTGAGAAGCACTGACACTGGTTTACGATACCTTCTGTTGGGCGATCACGTGCCATGATTGGACAGTTGATGTTTCATTAGTCTACAGCTAAACCTTTAACATCTTCAACGTGTGTCCATCTGTGTTTACATGTCTGGATGCCAGTATTAATTCAATGACTCTTTCAAAGAGGTTTTAAGAAGAAAAGAAACTCCATTCACTACTTCTGGGTTCAGTGACATTCATAAAAAGATCAGTAAACATAACAGATGTTTATACTGTTTTACCTTACTGCAGTACAAATGTAATGCTGTGAAGTCCCATTTCTTGGCATTTGAGGCACTGTAGTTCAATATTGCATCCTGTAACAAACAAATTATATAATTATATAAAATGGAGATGCAAAATAAATCTGTATTGTAATTGTTTAGTTAGAAACACTACATACAGTATATGTATTAAAACCACAAATTTTCAAATTCTGAGAGACTGTGCGCCTCTCAGTTTCTGGGCTCATGACGCCATCTTATGGTACAGTCTAGTAACAACAACTAAAGTGCACTGAGCCCCTCATTCTATGAAGTGAAATACATTTGGTCTTGCCAATAAATGGATGCAGATGTGTAACTTACCTTTAGCTCATATGGGCTTGTAAATTTCTTGTTTAAAGTTTCCTTGATGATCTCCCACCGACTCTTATTCTGCAGTTCTCGTGTTTTCTGTGGGAGCACAACCTTTGTTAGGTCTCTGTAGCATGAATTCAGTTTGCTTTTCATATAGATTAGATTAGATTATACTTTATTATTATTATTATAATAATTATTATTATTCATATGCAAAGAATAACAGCACTGTGTTGTTGTGCCCGTTCCCTGCAGTGATTTCATGAATTAATTTTATAAGCATGGTTCATCATGATTTCCATACAGTAATTTGTGTTTTATTCATACACATGCAGACTTGAGACATGAAAAGTGAACGTGAATCAGGCCTGTTTGGGTAGGGAACAACATGACAGTCTTACCTAAAGATGTATTTTAACACTTTTAAACAACACTTTGTAAAATGTATTAAATATTCAAGTGTTCATCCTATCATCCTCATTGGTAGGAATAACAGACTGAATGTGTCTTCAGCGATGCATATAATGTGACTGCGATGTTTACACGATCCATATTGAACCGTTGGTGCGCAATATGTGAAATTATAAGCAGTCTAGCACATATTTGGATGTGTCATTTATATATCCTAATAACATAATCAATGCCTAAAATAGTTTTTTATACTGGCAGGTCTGTGAACACTCGGGCCATTACCTCATCTTTTACAGGAAACAGGTTCCAACTAGAACAGGGCATCTTGACGTGGACATCATCCCAAGTATCCTTGAACTTAGAAGGATATGGAACAGGAACTTTACCATTCTGAAGAAGGTCTGTCTGTGAAAGGGAGAGAATGAAAACATCAGTGAACATATGTGAGAAACTCAAAGAATAATGATCATATTAAAGATCATGTTGTTGCATGTTAACTTCTTGCCTTTACAAATCATTCTGAAAGGCTCCACAATAAATATTTAAATTGTTCAAACTACTGCTGAAACGAGCCGACTTAGAGACATTGTCACAATGTTACGTCACTTAAAGTTGCAGGTCCTCAGTGACAGATTGCCTACGTTCAAATGAATCATTTTGACCCTACAGTTTATAGTCTAGAAATGGTAAAGAAACAAACTACAATAAGTTCTACATTTCAAAAAACACAGTGCAGCAGCATGAACCTGTAAGACATTAAATTACTAAACCACCTGAATGTGCTGTGAATAGTTTAAACAAGAAGGAATTGCTCAAACCCGTATCGTCACAGTGTGCTGGCCAGGCACATTCTTCAGTGGAGGAAGTGGTCCGCCACATTCAGGCATTCTCTTTAGCTCATTGATTGGCGTCCCCAGCCATTTGACATCAGGTTGGGCAGCGCTAGATTCATTGTCTGCAGCTTGTTTGCCTGGAAACTTATCTGGCCTGCCCCGCTTCACAGGTAAACCTGACGACGAGGCCCCCGACGACGAGGTCCCCGACGATGAGGTCCCTGAAAAGAAGTCTGTTATTTTGGTATTGTGTTTGACAGATTCCTCTGTGCTTGCTGAGCATGTCTCCATTTCTTGTTTTTCTAATCCGTCATAATTGTTGTGCAGCGTCTGCATAAGCCCACTCCCTGCAGAATCCTTGGAAGCCGGCGACGCAGGATTGTCTTCATCCAGGGCTTGTGGTGTCATGGGTTGGGTTTCTTCATCGGAGTCAGAGAGAGCGGGTTTTTCAGCATCTTGGCAGTGCAGAGACTGCGCTGAGGTGCTTTGAAAGTCGCCATCATCGGCCATTTGTACATCCTCTTGGGTTTGGCACACTTCGGCTGCATTTGGGTTTTTTGAGGGCTTAACCAACCATCGTTCAAGAGTATTTCTGAACTTGTGTTGCTGTTTGGGACCAATTCTTTGACGGTAACCCTTCGTCTTCACACCTCGCAAAACATCTCCGGTCTTTGGCTGTATATTCATCTTCGTCTCTGTGTTGTTTGTCCTCCTTTCTTGACCTACTGTCTCATTGTCTCTGCTCTGAATACCTAAAATTGAGACTGAAGAATAAAAGAGAATATACTGTTTTACAAAGGGGGGATATAGTAAAATGAAACCAATAACTTGTTCAGCATATACACTGCCAGAAAAAGTGTACTTAACCAAATTACCTTTGACAGAAGATGAAGGGGACGTTGGGGCTTTGATATCAACCTTGAGTCTCTTTGCTAAAGGTTCAAAGTCTGTCAGAGCAGTCATTCTAGAGAGGGAGAAAGCAACACATAACTTTATTTTGAGACAGATGTGCGTCTTGGCATCTTGGCTATTTGAAGACACACACACAATGTATACTCACAATACAACTTGAGCCGACACCACGAATGAGGTGTTTTTTGGTTTTGTCCAAACTTGTTTCCTGGGCAGTCCTTTCTTCAACAGGTGAGCAAATCTTAAAATACGGTATGCAGCCATACATGACACAATCTATTTCACAATAGCACACACGGGTACTTAACTTAAAGACATAATTGTCCGTGTTGCTAAGTAACTAAGTAACGTTGCCTGATTAACTATGGTTAGTTAAGTATCTAACGAGGCAGAAAGAAGCTCTTTTGTATTTTAATATCCTTCAGATATTTGTCTTAGGTCGTAGTTATCCAACACTGTCCAGAAACAACTGTCAATCATAGTTCAATCATAGTTTATTATTAGCTCACATGCTAACTAGCTTTGGGCTACATCGGGTTGTCAACAATAGCTTGACTCGGAATACTTGAGCGGGTTTTATGTAAAGTGCAAGCTTCCTGTTAGAAATACCTTTTAAAGTACAACATGAAAACATTTGTTGGTCTTTGTTGGTGTTAAAACGCACAATGATATTTGTTACTGTTACTGAACGTTGCTACGCTGCTAAACGCCAAAACACTTCCGGGTGTGTGTGACGCGACAACTACTCAAATAACGCGAGATCTCCGAAACCTGTTCTCAACGTTCACAACTGCAACGGTTATTTTAGCCAGTTGGGCACACATTCAGATTCAGGCACCGTCTGAAACATACGTCTGTTTAGACCATTAACTGTATATATTTATATATATTTAGACATTATCCCATGTATTAACCATGCCAATGAACGGAGGAATGACAGTGGGCATAAACTCACCCACTTGAGAAAGTTAGACGAGAAGAAAGTAGTATTGTTTAAGCATATGTTATACCTATCTGTATGGTAACTAAGTCATTCAACAAATATTTACTGTCTTGTCACTCCATGGTTGGTTTCTGTTTGTTTTTTTAATTCTCCTTGTTCACCTGTACATAGCCACGCCCATCATTACGCACCTGGAAGCAAAAACACGGACCTTCTGTTCATTAACAGAAGTCATAGCGTCGGTCTAATGGGGACACAATCATAATCTCTCACAGTTAGACTTAGATTTTTACTACGATCATGGTCAGAAAATACACTTTATTTGCTGTTTTCTTGCTGTCTTACGTTTCTGGGATTTACAACGAAGGTGAGGCACAGTTGGTTTGGGTTACATGTTGGGTAGAGTTTCGATGGAGCAGGAAAAAAGGAGCTTGTTTTTCTTTTAAATACGCCAACAACGATGGTTGGGCATATTGAGTTTTATCTTTTTGTCTAAAAGCCTGCTTATGATCTTTGTTTTGTTGTTTTGTTGGTTTGTTTGTTTTTTGGACATAATTGGATCAAAGAATAAGATAAGATAAGATAGACTCGCTACAAGAGCTCCATATACAACACAATAGATAAAAAAAAAATACACAGAAAGAAATAATAGAAAAAAGAATGGATACAAGTTATAATAAAAATATAAAAGAGAGTTATGTACAGTATATACAGCTTTTTTAGATACAGACATTACACAGGTCACAACAGGAAGCAGTTGTAAAGTAACTCTAAAAAAGAAATGCCTAAATATGACTTAAATCATTTTCCTTTTTTATGTGGTTGAATTCAGTTTATTTGAATTTGTTAGAAATAATTAACCTTCTCAATACTTACAGTTTCTCTGTGTATTCGCCTGTCTTCCAGGTATTTACAATGGGTTTACGTCACAACTCTCCAAGTACTCCATTGTAAATCCTCAGGTGATCCATAGATGGACAAGGAGCCTCAACAGAACACAACAGTCAAAAGAGGTAGGAAACAAACCTGATTAAATTATGTTTTTAAATGAAATTTGAATATGAGAACAAGAAGGCTTTCTTGTTTTTTTTTTTATATATATACTATCAATGGTTTTGCCCCATTTCAGAAATATGGAGACGAGACAATATCATATGCACTCAATATAAACGACACAAAGCACATCCTTCATCTACAAAAGAACAGGTATGTACAGTTACAGACATTATTGTAAATCCTTGTTAATACTTAAGATGAATTATCCCATGTATTTTTTTTCTCTTCTTGTCAGAGATTTTCTACACCCAAACTTTGTTCAGTATTCCAGTGACGCCTCTGGTAACCACAAGGCATCATATCCGAAACCACGCGTAGGTTGATACTTGCTTGTTCTGGTTAGTTAGGCTGGTTTGAACGTCAACTATTGAGTATTGACTATTGACTATTCAGTTTTTACTTCTCTTTTTCCAGGTGCATTGCTATTACCACGGAGAAGTGGAGGGATATGAGAATTCACTGGTAGCGCTCAGCACATGCTCTGGCCTCAGGTTTGAATATCTCTATTGTTTTGTCTAATTCGTACGTTTTAGTGATACACGGATCTGGAGCTGTGGTTGAATATGAACATTTATTGACTCTCAGTGGAACCGTATGGTGACTGTAGGATCATATTGTTTCACAATATTTAGTTGTCCAAATTAATGATCCAGAGTAACAAAGTCACTTTATTGAAGTTTTGAACTTGTGTTTTTTTAAACGTGTGCATATATTTGCCATTTTATACAACGGTATATCAGTATTAGAAGACATTCTCGTTAAGATGTGATACTTATTTTAGTCACATGTTAAAGTGGCAATGTCAAAGATTTTAATTAATCCAGTGTGTAACATTTGGGGGGATCTATTGGCAGAAATTGAATATAATATTCAGAATTATGTTTTCATTAGTGTATAATCAACTGAATATAGGAATCTTTGTGTTTTTGTTACCTTAGAATGAGCTGTTTTTTTCTACAGTAGCCCTGAACAGACAAACCAAACAGTGGCTGTAGATAGGGCCTTACGTGTTTTTCGCGACCACAGACATCTATTTAAATGAAAATCATTCACATTACTCTTCCTTTACCTCAGGCATATTTTATTAAAGGCACTTATTAAAGGAAGTGTATTGGGTTTAATAGGTTATTCTCTTGTTCCTCTCTTCCTCAATAAGTACATCATGTGTTGTAATGCCTTGGTATGGGATTACCACTCCCTTTGGCACAGACAGAAAGCATTTCTGTTATGGTGTGTAACTGCTATTCACTACATCTCTGCAGGGGTGTGATCCTCCTTGGAAATGAGACTTATGGACTTGAGCCTGTGCCGCGGTCTGCCACCAACGAGCACCTCCTGTACCGCCTAACGGACATTCAGTCCGACCCCGTCACCTGTGGGGTTGTCAATGAGGCTCCACCATCAGCACAAAGCCATGAACCCTTTGAGCCTGGCCAATCGCTGACCTCTCTGCTGCGGGTTAGGAAGCTCACCACGTTCACTTGAACTTATATTTATAGTGTGAACATGAGATTTTATATGACTGCTTTCCTTCGTTACTGTTTGTTGTTTCAACAGAGGAAGCGCAACTTGCCTCAAACCAGTTATGTGGAGTTGGCACTGGTTGTCGATAATCTCAGGGTGAGTGTGTTTATCTGTGGATGCATTCAGTAATATGTAAGGGAGAGTGGATTTTAGACTAGATAGAAGTAGATGAACACTTTTACTGTTCCCAATGACTCATCAGCCTTGAAACGGAATGTACTTTTCCTTTGCTTTGCCATAATTACTAACTAGTCTGTGATAACTGTTTGAAATTGACTGTGTTAATTGTTTTTACAGTACAATGTTAAAAATAAAAATGAGACAGCGGTACGAGATGAAATGGTGGAAATGGCTAATCTGCTGGATGGGGTGAGATTTTAAGATGTTTGTAACAGAAATGATGCTTAATTCTCATGTTTTATTTTGTCCTAGTGCTTTGCTACACTTTCTAATCTTCTGCTTTCATTTTCTGTTTTATTCCAGTATTACAAGCAGCTGAATATCCGCGTAGTGCTGGTGGGCCTGGAGATTTTCAAGGATAGTAATCCCTTCGATGTGGACGGCTTTGCAGGAGATGTGTTGGGGAGGTTTGTTAAGTGGAGGATGACTTCTCTGTTACCAAAGATCAGGCATGATGTCGGTCAACTCATTGTGTAAGTAATGTGGGTTATTTTTTTAACTTATTTGACGCATCCAATTAGATTGTTTGATAGAAGCCACAGAGTCTGGATTTTTCTGACATATAGAGTCAAATTTGTGACTTATCTCTTGATGAACTTCTTTCTCAGTGGTCGGTCCACGGCATATGAAGGAGGTGTGTTAGGTATGGCCTTCGTGGGCACCGTCTGCTCCGTAACAACCTCTGGAGGAATCAATGTGGTTAGTTCAACTCCCTTTTAACTTCTAACACCAGCTGACACCATTGTGGTTTGGCAGCACAAGCTTTTGTTCAGTAACTAATACTGTCTGCATTATTCATAAGACATTGTATAAGTGCAGCTCATTGTCTCATGCTCTGAATAACCCAGTGGTCAGACAGGTTAGACTTGAACAGTTTTATCAAGCACCATGACAAGGCAACTCCTTCCTTACATTCTTTGTGATGTGAGTGGGAGTGTTTTAATATCACATTATAAGTCACACTAGAAGGATTTCTTTTAAAGAATATGGTAGGTTGGTAATTTATGTTAAAAGTGACATTTAGTTTTCAACATTTATAATGGACACAAATGATACATTTTTCCTTCCTGATCAGCTAAAAAACTATACCTGTTTACAAAATCTAATCGCAAAATCTAATTGAACATTTGCTGCCCTCCTGAAAATAAAACTTGTTTTCTTCATGTAACTCAACTTACATTTTTGAAATATCCTTTCAAGCCAGATCTCTTCCTCAATATCCTGATTCAAATAGTAGATAAATAAGTAAGTAATAAAGTGAAATGCTTTCATTCGCTTTGACTTAAACACACTGTTGTTCATGTATAGCCAAAGCTGTTTTTAGTTTTTTTTATATTTATTTTTGTATTTAGGTATATAAACTATGGAGAATGTTAGTACTGAAAGTATTGTGTGTGTTTTCACAGTTCAGCGAGAAACAAACGCTGTCTTATGTCTCCACTGTGGTGGCCCATGAGATGGGCCATAACCTGGGCATGAATCATGACAATACGCGCTGCCAGTGTGATGGAGGCAGCTGCATCATGGCAGCCACTGCAAGGTAACACAACTTCCAGAAGATATTTCTTACCCCCTTGATATGAAATTAAAAAAGCTTTAGTTAAAATCCTATGGTAAATATATTCAGTACATAGTATATTATGTGCCTTTTACAACAGTGTTTCTGCGAAATCCCCTCAGGCTGTGAGATTGTTGAATTCTCTCTCAACAATCAATTATTTTAATAATATTGTGTATTTTTTTGTAATCTGACAACACAAAATGTCCTCTGTTCTGTAGTCAAAGATTGTTCAGTAATGTGAGGTCTGTCCAAAAGGATCTTTCAATTTATGGTCTTTCCCGTTAACCTGCAGTGGTTCCACCAAATTCAGCACCTGCAGTGGAGATGACTTTGAGACGCTGATCCTCCGTGGAGGAGGCTTGTGTCTGAAAAACCAGCCCTCCCCATCAGATGTGGTTGACACTGTTGAATGTGGAAATGGCCGGCTGGACAAAGGAGAACAGTGTGACTGTGGCAAACCGGAGGTAGAGTAAGGGGTTGGGTTGTAGAGAATGTCTTTGTAATTTAATTTCAGTTTAGAAATGTGCAATCCATGAAGCTAAAAAGTTTGTGATATGATGCAAACCAGTATTTTGAATATGAAAACAGACATTTGCAAATGGATGATGTTAAGAGTTAAAATCAGGACTTCTTTGTAAATCAAGAAGAACTTTTTGGTGTAACACAAATGCAAAAGGGTGTACAGACACATTTAACTTTCAGCTTTACAGGCTAGAGTGCACACACGTACTGTTCCGTGGTGGTAAGTTTTTCTCTGTTTTCATTTCATACAGGAATGCAACAATAAATGCTGTGATGCTGCCACCTGCAAATTTACACGCGGGTCCGCCTGTGCGGAGGGGGACTGCTGCGACAACTGTCAGGTCAGCATTATGTTGGCCAGAGTTATGGAGCTTATGACTGAAGTGAAATGAGGCAATAACTTGGACATGGGGGAAACAAACAGTAGGCTCTTTCTCTATTTCTGTATGTCATTTGTTTCTTGTTTTAGATCAGAGTTTCTGGAACACCATGCAGAAAGTCTGTCAACATCTGTGATCTTCCTGAATACTGTGATGGCAAGAATGCGCTCTGTCCCGATGACTTCTATCTCATGAACGGCCTGCCCTGTCAGGATGCGTACTGCTATGAGGGCCGATGCCAGACGTATGATTACCAGTGCAAACATCTCTTTGCACCAGGTACATTTAATAATGCTTGATACAAAGACTTCTGCAGCTAACTAATTTGTTTGTATAACACCATAACAATGAATAATCCAGTCAATAATACATTAGCCTAAAGTCTACCAGGAGGCACCTGGAGAGATATGAATTCACTTCTCTTGTCATTAATATTTGATCTTGGATCTTATGTCTCCCTTGGGCAGATCAAGCAACAAAGGCAGATGATATTTGTTTCCAGAATGCAAATACAAGGGGAAACTTATTTGGAAACTGTGGACAGACCAGCAGCAACGTATTTATCAAATGTAGTGTAGCGTAAGTACTTGTTTTTTTTAATCACTGAATGATATGAACTTAACTGTGGATATATACAGTATATAAAGGGTGTACGGTAATTCTGAGAAAAATAGCAGCAGCAGTCATGTTAAATTGAAGGTCTCAGGATTGAAAGTCATCACAGAGCCCACTTATTGAAATTGTTTGTGGTAGATTTAAGATATTTAAGGTATACTTATGTTCCTATAATGATCTGATCAAATATCAAACTAGGTTGAGGTAGTTTGTTTTATCACAGAGTGCCTTGCAATTAAATATAATCAACAATGGTCATTTTAAAGAACATATTTGATGCAACTTTCTTTTCTGTTAAAGGGTAGATACACATTTTTTCTAACAACATTGAACTCGTTAACAACTGCGTGAACTGGGTGTATTCTCTTGAACCTTCACTACAGAAATTCCAAGTGTGGAAAGGTGCAGTGTACTAACGTAGACCTCACCACAATCCCCCCTGGTGCCCAAGTTAGTATCCAAGTAGTTCAAGGGTCAACTTGTGTTAATGCAGACTTCAACCTCGGCCCAGATGTGCGCGATCCTGCCTATGTTAACCCTGGCAGCCCTTGTGATAAAGGAAAGGTAAGCAGGCTTTGAAGTCAGGAAACTTGACAGTACTATCATTTTTAAAGTACAACTGATGTCTCAATGACTTATTTTAATTGCGTTAATAAGTTATAAGCCTTCTCTCTCAGACCTGCCTGGACTTTCAGTGTGTGAACGCCTCTGTTCTGCTGCCTGACTTGGACTGTGATGCCCGCACCACCTGCAATGGCCGAGGAGTAAGATGGCAATTTCTTGACTTTCTTTACTCAGTTACCAGCCAATGAGGCCAAGTCTAACTTTGGTGTTGTAATGTTTTCTTCAGGTATGTAATGACCAAGGGAACTGCCACTGCGAAGACGGGTGGGCTCCGCCTCGCTGTGACAGGTCAGGGCGAGGTGGCAGCATAGACAGTGGTCCTGCTCAGATAGGTGGGTTTATATATTTTTTTCAAGATAAAGTCTACAGAAAGTCAAAGGCACTCTACTATACATAGTTCACCTACTGCCACACTCATAAGCTCTAATTGGGGACACCATATGGAAATCAGCAATTCTCTAGATACACCGTAATCTAAAACCTATAGCAGTCCTATATCAGGGCTTCATATTACTCATATATTAATCATTCTGTCCTCTGCTGGCATGGTGTGGTAGAGGTGGCTCCTTAGTACATCTGTTGCTGCAGCATTTAGATGAATGTGTCTCAGTATTAGATCATTTTAATAATGAAATGAAAATGTATCATGTCAGTCTGTCCTTTCGTTAAAAAAAACTTAATAGCAAAAATTACTGCAAAATCAGTAAACCACTGATGTGATGGCAGGTAATCTGGTAGGAATAAATGTTGACTGTTTGTTGTAACTAATGCAGTAATGTAATGTTTTCTACCTCAGACTACTCCCTCCGGAATGGCCTGTTGATCTTCTTCCTGTTGGTGGTTCCTGTTCTGGTCCTTCTCATTCTGGTGCTGCTCTACATCTTCAGGAGAGATTCCCTGGACCCGTGCCTAAAAGGAAACTTTGCCAGCCGCCTCAAGTAAACGCACATTAAGAATATATTAATGGATATTTAATTTTATTTTAAATGTTGCAGTGCTTATAGTTTGACTAAAAGTTTATTGGTTTTCAGAAGTTATTTCTTTCTTTCACAGGTCACGTAATGCTCAAAATGCAAATGGTCAGTCAAACAGCAATGTTCAGACAAGAGCCACAACCCAGCCTCCAGCCCAGGCGCCCCCAGAGAGGGTAAGTATTTTAGTTTTTCTTAACAATTATCATGGCGGGGAATGCAGTGCAATGTTGACTTTGCAGTAGGAAAATTAGTTTTTCATTATCTGTTTATACATAATTATAAGTTATTCTTTCTTCTAATTCCAGCCTGGATATCCACCAGCTACCTCAGTTCCCATTTCTGGGTATGAACTGATTTAACATTTCTTTTTTTTTATTTCACTGAATACATATTGCCCTCACACAATGCACAAGCAAACCTGTATAACTAGTTTAACTGAATTACATCTTACAATTACATCTGTCAGTTTCAGATATGGAGAACTCGATTATTGGAATGCAGAAACAAGCGCTGTCCCTGCACGACCACCGGCTCCAACGCAGGGCCCCGGAGTGCCCAGACCAATCCCAACCAATCAGCCACCAAACTGATTCTCTTTTTGTTTATTAAATATTTTTTAACTGTATTGTGAATGTATGGAGTTAACGTCAGCTCAACGCAGTATGAAGAGACAATGTGTAAACACTGTAATAATAATGATAGACTCACTGTTACTTGTTGCCAGCACATTTTTATAGTCGATTGTGGTAAAGTGGTGGTGGATGAGCCTGGTGTAAATATTTATTGGAATATGTGTGTTTTTATGAGATTCCAGTTTATCACTCATTGAAAATATGTGCACATAAAATATTTTTAATAAATCACCAAATATTTTGTATTTTATGCTATTCTGTATAATTTTGAAAGTATTTAAAATATTTTGTGAATTTTAATTTCATGAATTGTAATAAAAATATGTATCAGGCAATGGATTTGACACTTTTTTGATTACAGTGTGAGTTTCTTGGTACTGTAGCAACACGTCTGTACTGTCAGTGTTCGCTCTAGTTTGTGTCACTCATACAATTATTTTACATGAGAGGTACAAACTGGGCCTATGTAGTTGTCAGAAATAGACATACAAGAATTAAGGAAATGCCCCTGATGTGAAATTCTCCTTTTTCCTTACTTCTTTGCCCGTTCCATTCAGGTTAAAGAGAGTTAGGATGCTGCTTTTGTGCATGTTGGCTCACTGGAAAGTCTCTGCTACACTAAATGGAACGGAACCTTAATTAGTATCATTGGTGGCAGGTGTTCAGCCTACTATTTCATGTCAAAATGGCTGCTGTGAAAGAGGTCTATTATGGGTGCTTGGTGTGTGACTGCTCTCCTAGTACAAAGAACAAAGGACTTTAACCAATATTTATGCTCTTGGCCATAGAGAAAATTCACAAACCCCAAGGTATGATAGTCCTTCAATCAGTGGTTCCAAACCCTTTTGGCCTGAGACCCCTTTCCGATCAGTTAACCCATCAGTTTTTTTCCTTGGAGGTCTTGATGGGTTCTGGCCCCCAGGTTGAGTATGAAACAAACCCTACAATTTATTTTAAAAACACATGTAAAACTGTCTCTGGACTACCATAATCTGCTAATTTATTTAGCTCACAGAGCCTCAGTCTAGTATATTAGAGACCTGAGCAACAAATGGCCTCTGGTGACCAGAGAAGAGGTGGCAGACATTTTGCCACCTCTTCTGTGCATCTACCCTGCCTTGCATTGCTTCTTATGGCTTTTATTTTGATAGGATTGTAGCCGGAAGTCACATGTTTGATTTCTACGCGGCATGATGCGGAAGTTAGCTGTCACCTGCAGCCTGCAACCCTCCATGGATACAACACCATGTAAAAATCTGAGTTATACAGCGGCTCTCTGGTAGCGCATGGCAGCGGAGGAAGCCGGAGCTGTCCGTCGGGCCCCGGCCTGTCTGTGTGTCCTCTGCGGGTTACCTGCTGCTGGGAAGTCCACGCTGGCCCGCAAGGTGTTGAGCACCGCTGCGCAGCACGGATGGAGAGCCGGTGTGGTGCCGTATGATGACCTGATCCCCGAGGATGCTTTTCAGACCAGAGTGGTGGAGGACGGTGTCAAACTGCAAGAAATGGTAAAGACAGTTGAGCTAAATCGGCTGATTTTTACTGGGAGTTCAGGATTTAAATTGGTCATATGGTCTCTATAGTGACAACCCCAAAAAGTGCCATCTGATGACACTATATCCAAAAATCATGGAATAGCCCAATAAATTAAATAAAAAAGTAAATGATTTTAAGTGCACTTACCCCATTTAGTTATATTAAATTGGGAACTACCAATACAACGTTAATAACATTGGGAGTTGTACTATGAAGAGTATCAATAATTGTATTGTGAGAATGTTATGTTAGGATTATTTAAGGAGAGGGGAAAAGTACAGTAAGTATAGAGCTGAAAACAATTAATTTGGTTTATCGATTAATCATGTAAGTTAAAAGATTTTAAAAGGTTAAATTTTAAAAATTCCTCCCAAAAACATCACTGGGTCCAGCTTCTTATATATGATTATTTATTATTTCCTTAGTTTTCTATGATATTTAATGGGATACCTTTGGGGTTTTGGCTATTGGTCAGACAAAACAAGCAATCTGAATATGTGAGCTTGGGCTTTAGGAGCTTAAGAAATGTTTTATTAATTGGATAACTTTTTCCCCCTGTCTAGCACACTGAATGGAAGTTACACAGACAAGCAGTTTTGCGGTGCATTGAGCAGTTCTTGGAGAAACCTCAAGTTTTAACGGAGCTGCCGAGCAGCTGTCAAATCGACAGGGCTGCATGGGAACAGTGCATTCGAGCTCTACTGCAGCCTGAAGCTTTGGACCGCTCTCAGGCTGAGCGGGAACCACTTCTCTTTCTACTGGATGACAACTTCTACTATCCAAGCATGAGATATGAAGTGTACCAACTTGCAAGAAAGTGTGAGCACTGGGTTTTCTGTCTACAGCATAGTCCACTAACTTGACTGTTGATATACTAATGTTCCATACTGGTACATTTGCACAGTTTAACCCATTAAGTACAAATGTTGTATATTTTATATTGATCTCATACCTCAAAAGAATCAAACTATTAAATCTGGGAAGATTGGAGCCTACTGCAAGCACCTGAATGCACCAGTGAATATTTTAAAACTATAGTTTTGCAACACAAAGAA
Organism: Morone saxatilis; assembly: GCF_004916995.1. Lineage (NCBI taxonomy): Eukaryota > Metazoa > Chordata > Actinopteri > Moronidae > Morone > Morone saxatilis. The sequence continues at coordinate 7,611,204 of NW_023339651.1, read as the reverse complement.
CACAAATGTTAACAATGATGTGATTAGGATAAGATTCTGCAAGTTAATTTGTTTTAGTATGCTGAAGAAAACACACAAAACCACTAGTATGCTTTTTAAATTGTGTTCCTTGAATTGAATTAATTTTTCTTTAGATTCGCTGGGTTTCTGCCAGGTGTATCTGGAGTGTAATCTGGAGTCCTGCATCAGCAGAAACCAGAGCAGGTCTGAACCCATTCCCACTGAGGTGATACTGGAGATGGTGAAGCGTTTGGAGCCTCCAAATCCACAGAAGAACCCATGGGAGACAAACAGCATTTCACTCAACACTAAAGACAATCTGTCCAAATGTGACATGTAAGACAGCAGAATAAACTAGTAATCAACACTTATTACTGAAGTTCACACGTCAGGTTTTCATTTGTTGCCTCCGTCTGTTTCTCTTCTTGTATGGCTTCCCCTCAGCCAGAGGGTGATGGAGTTGATCTCCTCTGCACTGAGCAACCCGCTGATCCCACATGTGGACAACACTGAACAAACGGTGTGTCAGCGTAGCTCCCATCAAATCTGTTAATAGTGGATTTTAAACATGCAGTGAGTGGAGAATTTATCCGTGTTGTGGTCTGATACTGTTGCAGGAGGCTGACCGCCTGAAATGTGCCACGAGTGTGGTTCACCAGGCTGACCAGGCCTGTCGACGCCTTATCTCTGAAGCCATGAAGACTGCCAGAGGTCAGTCGTAGGCTTCGTTAATGTGACACATTTGACGTTGTACTCACTTTGTATTTTACAGCCCAACATAATGATCCTTTTGTCACCTTAACTTTAGAAAATCAAGTACCCCCTGAGCACATGAGGTCTTTGGCCGCTCAGCTGAACGAATCCAAAGCAGCATTTCTTCACAACCTGCGGAGACAGATGCTTCAGGGAGCGTCTTTCACTCAAGAAGAGGACATTGATGTAGAACGCGTGGTGAAAAGAGCGGTGGACATTTTTGATCATGAAAGAAAAGGCATCCTGTTGAGAATCATCAATGAAAATAAATGATCTTTTCTGAATTTTCAAAGGCAAATTTAATCGTGTCCTCTTCAATTTGTGGACCATCGTGACACTAAGCAAAACACAGATAATGCATACCTATCCTATCATTTTAATCCTGTAATTATAAACCCTCACAAATATTATTTTTAAAAGCCAAAATCCCCAAAATGTATTTAAATTGAAGGTACAGTGATAGACACCAGCGGTCATCTACATGATCTCTGCTTGCTTACTTTTTCTCCATAATTAGATAATCACATCATCACCAAACTAATTCAAAGAAAAATTACATCTTAGAGTCACAGGGAATTTTACAGTGTCTCAACATCCTACCATACAAATAAGAAAGAGCTAAAGAATAATAGATTTTGTGCTATAAAAAATGGCATGTACAATATCACAAAAGTACTTGTAAGTAAGTAAGACAGTTTATAAATATTGTAGAAAAACATTTCATTAGTATAAATGAGTAACAAAAAAGATGGAAAAACAATATTCAAACCTATCTAAAATATTACTCACTGATTTGGTTGACACCTAGAGTCTGTGGAGTGAGGTATGAATATCAGAAAAGTGAGCAGGATTATAATGAGTCTGTCTGGACACAAACATGTTTTAAACAGTCCACTTCAGTTTCTCACATCGAAATGTGTCCAGCTGATTTAACTGAGATAGAAACTTTGGTGTAGACTAACAAGCGATATACAGATGGTGGAAAAAAGTACAGTTTAGCAGCCCCACAATGAATACTGAACTGGTGAAGCTCATGTTTGAATACCGGTGCTCTGGTAATGGTGGTTTCCTATAGGAGCTGAGTGAAAGACTGCTGACTCACTGCAAAGCAATAAGACATGGCCAATCCCAAAAATCTCCATAATATGCCAAACTAATGCCAATATTTAATTATCTTCAAACTTAAAAATAAAGGCAATCAGAGGGGACAAAAGCATGTCAAATTGGGGGTCCATGGTTTAATGTGTATCTACTGTATTGGTCCTTGACATAAGAAAGTTTGGGAACTCCTGTCCTAACTAATACTGAATGCAGGACGATCTGAAAAGACACTTTGTGAGCTTCACTTTGCGTTTTTACTGCAGAGCTGTTATATTGCAAGACGTTGTTTTGTCCACCCTTTGTATGTATCGATCTAAACCTAATATGGAATATAGTGCAGTTAGTGAGTATAAAATAAAAAAAGAATAGTAAACTGTACATGAAAAAATATAAAATGTAAATCAGTGTCCCCCCCCAAGCATTATACTGAAAACACCAGGATCTAAGACTCCATATGCCTCTATGTTGCAAGGAATCACTTTTTATGTTGTCCACGGGCAAAATGGCATGCAAAGTCATATCTGTCCACGCACATGTGACCACAGATGTTGCACTGGAACGGATGTTCGTAGCCATGGCAGCCCATATGGATGGTGTAGAGGATATTATCCAGAAAGTCAATATCACAATGCTGGCATTTATGCAAGAGCTGTTGGTCCGGTGTGTTCAGGGCAGGGGTGGGTGTGCTCGGCTGGCTGTTGCTAACACTCGCAGCGAGAGCGTTCACGCTGTTCTCAAAGCCGAGGCCGGGAACAGGACTGCAACTCCCAGGACCTGAGGGGGGAGATTCTCTTTTAGCCGGTGAAGTCTGCACTCCGTTTGAACACATCGCAACGTGTTCACTAGAGACCTGTCTTATGAGGATGGGCTTCTCGTCTGTTAAGGACTCCCTGTCCGGGGTTGCAGGAGTCTGAGACTCCGGGTGAAGCTCGGCCAACTGGCCAGCAAGTGTAGACAGCTGATCCAGCGGATTATTAAAAGTCAAACCATTAGCACCTCTGTTACGACTGTCGTTCTCATCCACCTTGGGAAGGTTCTTGTACTCACTGCTGTTCAAATGGTGGTGGATCTTGTGTGACAAGTCATTCAGATAATCTGACTTTGGCAATCCCACAGAGGAAGGGTTGAAGTTGATGAGCAGTCGCCTGCTGTAGCCCAGTGAACCTGTCCTCTTCTGCAGGGAGCTCAACATCCTCTTGTTGGTGAAAGGAGAGCGGGTGACTCTCGTCGGCAGAAGTTTGTGGCGGCGGCGGCGGTGGTGTGACAGGTTGCTGCGGTCGCTACAGCAGAAGGCGCAGAGGTCACACTTGTACGGCTTCTCTCCCGTGTGCGAGCGCATGTGGGCTTCCAAGTGGCGCTCGTACGCTGAAGCAAACGGGCACAGCTGACAGCGGTGGGGCTTTTCTCCTGGGTGACAATCAGGAGAGGGAATACTTGCATTTATAAACAGTGGTGAGGCTTTAAGTACAATGTCGTATGCGTAATGCATAAAGGGTTATAAAAAATGGGGTGAGATGATATAGACAAAAAGGGAAAGCAAGAAGATCTTCCAATATTTTAGCCTTAATTATCTAGTTAATGTAGGTTATTAGTAAATCTATGTCAGCAGACATTCTCAAGAGTTTTAAGTCATTCTGACATAATATGTGACTTACTAATTACTTTGTATTGTTAATTAGACACCTGCTTGCTATGATTAACAATGTAATATCATAGGATACATTGTATGACATGATAATACTAACAAACAATTTACACTTGTGATGAAACATTAAAAGCAGGATAGCTGGCTTTTTTGGGAATTCATTAACCGCACACCAGCGTTCAGTCTTGCTTTTAAAAATATGTGTAACCTATAAAAGGTATTTCCAAAACACTGTCATGTATTCTCTTAAAGCAGTCTCAGATTTGGACAGGATTTTGCATTTGATAAGACTCTGGGATCTGCAAATGGGGGTCTTAACAGCACTGTCTACACCTTATGTGAGAAAAGCGACATGTGGATCAGAATCAGAAATACTTTAATAATCCCAGGGGGAAATTACTGGATGATGATATATATGATACAGTTATAACATAGTAGTGGAAATTGTGTAGTTTATAAATGTTTCCTTTTGCCCTTCCTTGTATATAACACATACTATACAACAGGTATTGTTATGTTTGGATTACCTGCACTGTTTTCAAAGTTTTTCCATACTTGCTGTTGCATTAGTGAATGGATTCAGTGGAAATACTGACCTGTGTGGATGCGGATGTGCTCTATTAAACGAGCCATGCCCTTGTTGGCATAGCTGCAGTAGCTGCACTTGTACTTTCCATCGCAGGTCCTCTCCAGGCCTTCCATCTGTACATCTGAGCCATCCTCCATTGACAGGCTCACCTCCACCGACGGAGGGTCCAGACCATTCTGCTCACTCCTGGGGACAACTACAACCAAACGCACAACGACTTTAAGATGTTATTCTGTTATAAAAGATGTATTACTGTATAGTTTATTGTACTCCCTTTCCCACCGGCTTGAAACGGCTCCCCTGACTCCTTTTCTCCGCAAACAGAGCCCGAGATCATGTTGACATGCTGGGTTTGCTGTGTCAGGTATTCTTGAAATTCCCTCACAAAATCCACAGGTTCGGTCTTTATCTCTTCCATGTTGCTCTTTGTACTGAGCCTAAAAGAGAGCCAGAGAAGACAGGTCAGTGTGACAACTCTGTTTTCACATGTGACTGCTGATGACCTACAGTAGCTGACGTAAATGCATATAAAACATCTTAAAGGTTAGCTCGTAGCTACAAACAGCAATGCTAACGTTGCCTAGCTTGCTCGAGCCTTAACACCGACTACCAAACACCATCCTAAACTCAGTTCATATCCTCCTATTCAGCGTTTGAGTAACAATGTCGTTAAGCAGAGAGAAGTGTGAAAATTGGGCTCTGGGGATAAATTATTCGGCTAGAATTGTTACCAGGTGAACGCTTTCGGTTTTTCCTGATGCGTCTGTGTTCCGTGTCCCCCGCAAACGCAACTGTTGCCTTCGGTGACGGTCGGGAAAAAGAGCTCTTAATTTCACAAAAGTAGTGGTTTTAAGTAATGAGTGGTATTATTGTCTGATTTTCTCTATCTTATAACAAAAAGCAATAGTTCTTCCTTTTCGTGTAATTAAAAATATGGCTTAATCTGTAAGTATACACAAAAATGCAGTTCACAATAAAATGTCTTAATACGTTTCTTTTTGTTTAAACTTACTGATAAAGAGCGGCATGCCGGGCAGCTTCAATTTGCTTTGCGCTTACGCAATTGTATCATTAACGCTAATACCTTATACATGTCAGTGGCTAATACAACAAAAAAAAACTAAAAACTCGCCTGTCTGACTCTGACAAGGGGCACCTGAAAGCAGCATCACATGTAAACATTTTGTAACAAATCATGGCTGCCCCGTTGGTCAGGATTCTCTCAAAGGTGAGTCCGAACATTATGCTCCCAGTCATTTATATTTGCTGGGTGTCTGCACTGATTTACATACACGGTACTCCGTATAAATCATGTATCCTTGAATTACGTAACCCGGCTGCCTCTCGCTGTAGTGACATGACTAGCTAACAGACGGCTAACGCCAGCCTGAAAGCACAAACTCGGCTGGAAGTAAACGCACTGGAGCTGGTGACTAAAAGACACGTGTAATTCATTAACTTATCATTCATGGTGAATTCTAGCCATATGACTGTCGAGCACTCTTTTTCAAACTGTGTATTTACCCAGACACGCAGATTCCCACGGTTGTCTGTCCTCCTGCTTTTCAGTCTTGCAGACAGATCTCTCGACCATGGGGTGCATGCCAGGCTGGATGGAGGAGCATGTCCAACAGACCTGTCCCAGACCAGGCTTCAGACCAGGCAGCTGGGATGGGATCCTTTCCTCCCCTCCAGACATATTCAGAGGAGGAGAACATGATGAGGGAAGCAGGTGAGCTGGTAAGATGTGTCCTACAGCTGCTGACAGCTGGATGTAGGAATTCCTCAAACCACTAAACATCTGTCTTGTTGTTTGACAGTGAAAAAGTATGCACAAGAGCGCATTGCTCCGTTTGTGTCGAAGATGGATGAGAATTCGGCCATGGATGAGGAAGTGATCAAATCTCTCTTCGAGCAGGGTGTATGTGATTCATTTAGTTGTGTCATTTCCAGTCTTTCCTTTCTATCCAGTGAATCTGATGTTGAATTTGTTTTGCAGCTCATGGGCGTAGAGATTGACCCAGAGTACGGCGGCACTGGCTCCACATTCTTCTCCTCCATTCTGGTCATCGAGGAGCTGGCGAAGGTGGACCCCTCTGTGGCCGTGCTCTGTGACATCAAGACCACACTGATCAACACGCTGTTTGTTAAACTGGGTACGCCAGCTCAGAAAGAGCGGTACCTCAGCCGACTGTCAACCGACATGGTGAGCCATTTGACATTTGACATTCTGTCTCCCAGTGTGATAAAAGACTACATGGCTACTGTGGCACAGATCCAATCACGTGCTCCTCATTGGAAGTGAAAGACGAAGACAGCTATGACAGAAAGATGCTGTTAAATGGCCGACGACGTAAGATATATTGTGCACTGTATTTACTATATGCCTGTATCATGTCACACAGATTGGAAGCTTCTGCCTCTCTGAAGCAGAAGCAGGGAGCGATGCTTTTGCTCTGAAGACGCGTGCTGAAAAACATAAAGACTATTACATAATCAACGGATCCAAGATGTGGATCAGCAACGCGGAGCATGCAGGTGTTTTCCTGGTGATGGCCAATGTGGACCCATCGGCTGTGAGTGAATTGTAACTGTGACTTTAATGTAAAAACACCTAACCGTATCATCTTACGTCACAATGAACATGGTGTGCAACAGAGGGTAACATCCTTTTGAGGAAATGTGTGCCTCTGTACTGTAAACACAATGTGACTTTTGATTGACAGGGCTACAGAGGCATCACCTGCTTCATCGTGGACCGGGACACGGAGGGGCTGGAGATTTGCAAGAAGGAGAACAAGCTCGGTCTGCGTGCATCTTCCACCTGCCCGCTCAACTTCGACAATGTCAAGGTGCCACCAAACGCCTCGTACTGTACCGGACCAATGTGAAACAACCACATACAGTGGCTTTTACTAACTTTGTGCTCTCCGTCGTAGGTACCAGAGAAGAACATTTTGGGACAGATCGGTCATGGGTACAAGTATGCCATCGGAATGTTGAACGAGGGCAGGATTGGAATTGCTGCTCAGGTAGACTTTCATTTAAATTCTTTAAAACAAGCTAAACGTGCTTTATTCAGTATTAGAACATGTAAAATGGACATGTTGCATGTGCTAACTTTGTGTGTGTTTCAGATGCTTGGGCTGGCGCAGGGTTGCTTTGACAACACTATTCCTTACACCAGACAGAGGGTGCAGTTTGGAAAACGTATCTTTGACTTCCAGGTGAAGATCCGAAATCCATTCCCTTTAGATGACATGTTTGTGATTATTGACATTATTGTGGAGGCCGGTGTGTTCAATGATGTTGTTATGGTTATGCTTTGTATTCCAGGGTATGCAGCACCAAATAGCGCACGTAGCAACACAGATTGAGGCTGCTCGTCTGCTGACATACAACGCCGCTCGTCTGAAGGAAGCCGGGAGACCTTTTATTAAGGAGGCCTGCATGGCTAAATACTTCTGCGCAGAGGTGAGCTTCCTCACTCGATGACTACAGTTCAATACAAGGTTTTGCTAAAGGGGTTTGGACTCTTTGTGTGTGTGTTTCTAGAATATATTTGATCATTATGGTTATCTGATTAATGTTTTTATAGAGCCATTGTATGTATTTTTAAGGATTTATCTCCTTCTAATAGTACTTAAAGATCCTTCTTTTAACAGACCAAACATATACAAATAATCTGCTTGGAACAATAATTTGTGTCTGATGTATATGAAGTATAAAATCCTTAAAAGGGCATCTATTCCATAATACCTTATTAAAAATTCCAGGACCTATAAATAAAATGTATTACATTTTCCTACTGAGTCCAAGATGTCTCCTGTCAAGTCCTTTCTCAGTGTATGTGCACTGGTGGCAGGATGGACAGGTGTTACAAATCATGCTCATAGGCCCCGCCCCTTAATATCAGATTTTCAGTGAGCACAGAGAAACTTTGCACTTTCAGCAGATGACTGTGAAATCATCCCAGTGTCAAACTCTGCACAGACAGCATTGAAAAAGCACACTGCAGAAGAAAAAACATTTTTTAGGAGGACTTTAATTAACTTATCACTTGCAGTAACACTAATCATGGTGGTTATGAACTCAGATGAGTTTGAATGCTCTGTCACTACAAACATGTTCCAGCAAATATTCCCTTATCCCTTGAATGCAGCATAAACAGCCATGCTCACAAAGTGAAGGGGGAGTTTTGGGCATTCTTCTTTGCCAAAAAGGGATAAAAAAATAAAGAAAAACACAAAACTCCAGATTTTCCTCTTAACTAGGACTCATCTGTGTTGTCAAAAAACTCTGCTCTGCTACTCTGAACCCTTTTCCCTGTTGTTTTTACAGCAAACTGTGTCCCATATGAGGTGCTCTACTTGTTCAATAGATAGT
>NW_023339651.1:7599436-7602630 GCF_004916995.1 Morone saxatilis | reverse complement strand
AAAATAAAGTACTTTCAAAATATAAATAGATAAAGATAAGAAAGATAAGAAAAGAAAACTGTGCAGAAGACGGGGGTGCATTAATGTAATGCATACTGTATATACAGGGTGGGTATAAGAGTCAGTGACAAAGGGGGTACCGGGCCTTGTTAATGAGGCCAGCTGCTTTTTTTTGTTTTTCTCTTTTCTCTCTCTTTTTCTTACATCATTCTGCACAGTGAAACTCAATCAATCAACTATAGGAACAAGTTGAAAAACATATTTTTGAATAAAGAGGAACGTAAATCTATTATATATTATTTCTCTTATTTGAATAAGTCTATTAAATCTAAAATGTGATGCTGCTATGTTTTGCCCAGGAAACTCCTATAAAAGACCTTTTCAGCCTTATAGAAGCATCTTTCTGGTTGTTATTATAATATCTGTTGTCTTTTATCCTCCTCAGCTCGCAACCCTAACCACATCTAAATGCATCGAATGGATGGGAGGGGTAGGCTTCACCAAAGACTACCCCATAGAGAAATACTACAGAGACTGTAAAATTGGTGAGCATGACTGGACAAATATGCACCACTAGACAAATGACTTGTGTTTGCAAACTGTTTGTTAGATTGTTTAGGTAACTGCAACTGAAGCTACAATTGTGGAAAGGACACAACTCACGAGGGCTGCAGGAAGGTCAGGTGTAGCTGTTTGTGATTGGACCAGAGTGGGGCGGAGAGAAGGGACTGATAGCAGTGGCTGTAATCGGACTCTGCAGGAATTCCCCCGTCTGACCCCTTCAGAGTGCCATTATACCAACACACAGCCAAGGAAGCTGCCAGGGCAAAATGTCATTTTTCCTTTCATCACCACCATTTTGGCTCTCCAGTTCTCCAGCTGGAGCCCCGGTAGACCGCATAATAAGCCCCCTTGTCTCCTGATAGTGAAAGCTGCAGATTCGTTGTAGGGGAATTTGACGACTGACCTTGTTTTGTACAGCAGGGATTTATTCTAATGCTTTGTTTTGTCTCCATGTGCAGGTACCATTTATGAGGGCACGACAAATGTTCAGTTATCCACCATGGCCAAGTTCATTGATAAGGAGTATGACCACTGAAACCATCTGACTGGTGCCTGATAGATTGCACACTGCTGTGTTACACTCCATATTTTTTTCCTCAAATGATTTTGGTCATTGCTGTAGATTTGCTTTATGTTTTGAGTTTTTGTTGCAGTTTCAAATGTTTAAAGTTAGGAATTTTACTCCTTTTAAGTAGTTCACACTACTAATGTTACTGATTTCATTACATTACATTTCCCCAGCTTTACGGTTAAAGTTTCTCTGGTGTAATGATGTTTTTTTTAAATTTCCCATTTGCTTTCTATCAGACCTTTACAAATGTCCAGCAATAAAACAGTTTGTGTCCTATGTAAAGCTGTACCACTTCCCTCTTATCCATATTTGTCTTTGGTTATTGTAATATGGTGATGAATCATGTCAATAACACAACAGATCCATGTGTTTCAATATGAGAATGAATATATGAGATGTGTTGGTTGCTATTTTCTTTGAATGCTTCAGTGCCTTCAGAAGGTCTGCTATGACTGAGATCAAGAACTTGAACTGTATTTTCTTTGAAGGATGCTCTAAAGTAGGTGGATTGTAACGCTTATATGCTCCATCAATACTGTACAGTTCCTTGTTGAGGAAAATGAGGAAGTGATTTCATACTGTGTCAAGAAATTATCTGTAAAGAGTGATCTGTCAATAACTTTGGCATTATCAATAAATGTTTTCTGTTGTGCAGTCAACTGTATTTCTTTTGTGTGATTATTTGGTTTCTGTTTTAATACAGAGTTCTGTCACTAGATGGCAGCATTCTCCAGAGTGACAACAGAAGTCTGACTTGAGGCAGCCTCTTACTGAAAGAGCAGTCAATTACCACATCTTTTAACAGCCTGTCACCTCTAATGATGTTTTATGTCAATTTAATTATGCTGGTGCTTCATATGAAAGAGGCTGCCTTGTATAATTGACTCACTGATACATTTTCAGGTGAGATTGATTACATTTCCATGGCCTGCATTTGCAATGTAAAATGAGGTCCATTGTTTTTACACTACACAGACAAGCTGTGTCCAAGTATACAGACCCGTAACAGCCATTTCCCTTCATGACCCCTTGTAAAAATAAAATGGTGTGACTTGAAAGACATTAATCACTGACAGTACTTAACGTTATTTATTAACAGGTGGAAAAAAAATCACATTTCTGACTGCTGCAGTGGTAGAGATTGGCTGTATAATTGATGCCAAATATGTAGACGGACATTCTCCAACAATAGTTGAAATGTCTCATGTCCCATTATTTTTAATCATTCCACTCACTGAATATGGTACAAAAAAAAAACCCAAATGTTGACAAAAATTCAGTATTCTGTTATGAAAGAGAATTACCTATCCGATTTAGTATTGTGATCATAAGATTTAATTTACTGATTAATTTATGATAAATTGTTAGTGTCACCTGTGACACCTGGTTAAACACAACACTTCTCTTCTCCACATAATAAATCAGATCATGAAAAGCTTGGGTTATTTGTTTCTGAGATGTCTGAGGCAGGGAATGGCCAGCATTAGAGTATTTTAACCATCCTGGAAAAGAACTCAATTATTTGTATTTCAGTGCTACTCCAAAGAGTTGTTAAAGACTAAATACAAAGTATCATTTAGAAGTGGGTCTTCACTGACTGAACAAATAATCTGACATTGGTAGAGTCTATTATGTGTGATGTAATTACATATAAACCTCTATACTTCAAATCCTGCTCTGAATCTGATCAACCTGAGAATAATGTTGGCGCTTTCACATCACTTTGGAATCAAGTGCTTCAAAAATTAAGCTTAGACAGACTGAGAAAATAACTTCACCAATAAGATCAGCTCAATGTTTGCCCAGACATTTCCAAAAAATCCCTAAAACAACAAAACAGAAAGGGGGAAACACAGGCCTGTGTTTGCATCATTGATTGAGTTTCCCCCTCTGATCCACTCTGACTGGTTCCCTCTGTTGTGCAAGCCCCTGTTTAATGAGCATAATCCGATGAAAACAAAGCTATGTATCTGCTTTTCACTTTGCACTGGCAAACGCAGCTTCAACTAGCCTCTTTCTCCGCCCCCATCTTTAACACAGCTATGAGACCTCTAATTAT
>NW_023339651.1:7475484-7599408 GCF_004916995.1 Morone saxatilis | reverse complement strand
TGGAGCTGGAGAGTGCTCCATAAGCTAAAGGACATGCTGCATGTTTGTAGGTTGAGCAAATTCAATTGATTCGATTAGTTCTCTGCATCTGCTTCAAAATTGGTTTAAATTATGATTCCTAATTGCAACCCATGCTGTGTTTTTTGTACTTTTTTTTTTTTAATTTTTGCTCATGTATACTAACATGTGTAAGCTAAATATTACTTCATAGGTAAACGCAGAAGAAGAACATATGCATCAAAAGCTGTGTACATAAATTATGTGCAAGTCTTTTTTCATCAGACGCCCTTTTTTCCTGTGCATTTGCTTTAAGATTTTCTAAGTGACATGTGCATTATGTCTTATGGTAAAGCGCATTGCAGAGGCCATTTGTTTGATTAAAAAAAATCCAAGATTGACCACCTCTCCCTGAAGTGAAGTCTCAAGCATACATAGTTCCTTCAATCTCTGGAGAAAAGCAGTTAGAAGGCTTACAAATGTAAACTCAATCTCCCTCCTGTTCACTTTGTGTCTTTATCTTCTGCTACTTATCATCCAATCTGATCACACTTGATCATATGAATGTCTCATTACAATGATAATTTGTTGCATCCCAGCACCGGTATTGTTGTAATATGTGACAGAAACAAGACTTGTGTCATCCTCCTGCATTAGATCACCTGCTGCCCCTGTGGGTTTGCAGGCTTTTGTACAAAGCTGATTTGAAAAGCCTTTATCACAATGGTAAGCATTCAATTTGATGCCTGCCTGTAGCACTTCCTGACTAATAAAATTACACTGAAGTGAATGAGCTCCGGTCCAGGAGAAATGCACAGTGCATATTACTTTCCTGTTGCACGCAGGTGGAACAGAGGATATTTGAAATACAACAGATGAATACGAGGTTGATCCTCAGCAGGTCACAGTGTTCAACAAACATCCTCCTCTATAGAAATCTATCCCTCTTGTGCTATAACAAATAAATATAACAAGTCTCCTCATTTTTTATTGTCTTACATGTTTTCGGCGACTTACATTAGTGCGTAAAATGTGCGTAATTCGCGTAATATTCGTGTTAAAGCTGCTTACACCTCCACGCTGAGGTGTGTTAATCCCTGGACCGTTTATTCAATTTACTGACAGGTGATTGCGGCTCGCGCACGCCCCCAAAAACCCTGAGACATTTTCCTCTTTAATCTAATTGGATGATAAGTGGGTGCGTACTGTTGAGCCCGATGGCAAAACGCTTGCGCGGCCTTTCTCTTTGGAGTCTATTCTCGTCACAGCCCCTCACGGTTTCATCTCAAACCCTATTTGCTATTGTACCTGCCCAATAGCAGAGACCGAGCGCGTTTTAACTCGGATCGCATTTTTTATTTCATCATTACAATCCATGCAGAGCAAGTTTGACGCAGTGATCTCTGCTCTCACTCTGATCATCCTCAGGAGCTGGACGCAGCTTCGAGCGACTTGTTTCTGTTTTTCTTCTCCCTCTCTCTCTCTCTTTCTCTCTTTCTCTCTCGTGTGATTTTAACACCACTACTGCAACTACAAACCAAGAAAATCTTTTTTCAGGTGTTTTATCCTTTTTGATGGTGATCCACGTCGGACAGTAAACGGTGATGGCAGACTCTGATGCGCAAGAGACTCGCCAACCCGCAAAAGACTCGCCGTTCTCCATAAAGAACCTGCTGAACATTGACGACAAACCTACAAAGTCGAAAAGCTTCCTCGGCTCATCCAAAGGAGTGTTTGAAGGCAGCTTCTTCTCTCGGCTCGGTGACTTGTCTTTCCCTCGGTTTGAGTTGCCCACACAGAGAATTGGACTATCAGCGCAGTATTTGGAGAGAGCGTCTACCTGGTGGTATCCATACACGCTCGGGACTCATCTGAGGACTGGAGGTAAATATTATTAACTGTAACTCTGCAGATAAAGGAAATGTTGTGTTTGAGTCTGGAAAAGTCGGAATTTAGATTCATTTAACAGGAAATAGCCCACTATTTTATACGAGTAATAGCCTAAATTAAAAGGAATCATCTCCATAAACTCTCTATTAAATATCAGTATTTTAACAAAAGGAAAAACGAATATTCCAACAACAAACTGAATGTCTGGAATGAATTAAAATACAGGCGATTGTCATTGCAGTCACACGTTTAATGGAGTACTCCATATATTTATTTCTGCAGGGTCTGAGAAGGCCAGCCTGAGGGAAGCATCACCGGCACCGGACAGGCGCTCCCCGGATCTCCAAAAAAGTGACCAAGATGCCAAAGAGGAAAGTGCCGACGACGATATCGCGCTGGATGAAAGTGACTCGGAGGAGCCAAAGAAAGAAATAGACCAGGAGGACGACTGGAGGAGAAAAACGGACGAGCTGGACTCCGATAGGAAGCCCTGTCGGAAGAAGAAGACGCGCACGGTGTTTTCCAGGAGTCAGGTCTTCCAGCTGGAGTCCACCTTCGACATAAAGCGCTACCTGAGCAGCTCGGAGAGGGCGGGCCTGGCCGCGTCCCTGCACCTGACGGAGACCCAGGTGAAAATCTGGTTTCAGAACCGGAGGAATAAGTGGAAAAGGCAGCTGGCCGCGGAGCTGGAGGCGGCCAACCTGAGCCATGCGGCGGCGCAGAGGATTGTGCGGGTTCCCATACTTTACCACGAGAACGGAGCCCCAGAAACGGCCGGTGGCCCCGCTGCAAACTCACCGGGAAGCCAGTCACTGCTTGCTTTTCCCCACCACATGTACTATTCGCACCCGGTCCCACTGCTGAGGCCCGTTTAACACTGACTGTGTCATCATGCGCTGTACAAATGTTTTTAAATCAGAGTGACCTTCATTGAAAAAATAATAAAGTTTTGTATATTTTGTAGATTAAACGGACACGGAATACTGTTATATTATTATTATTATTATTATTAAATGTAATTATTCTTTATCCTGCTAAAGCGTCCTTGAGCAAGAGACAAAGTCCCTATTCAGTTGGTGTTAGAGGAGGGACAATCTACAATTATTATTATTATTATTATTATTATTATTGGTGAAATTGTTACATACTCAAAAGTGGGTGAATATATTTTAATGTTTTCAATTTGAAAAAAAAAAGAACTTGTTTTGAACAGGGTTGGCTGTCCATATGTATTTTACAGAGATTTGTGTCAGTGTTTGTAGCAAAATGTGTGGAATTCAATATTTTGATATTTTCCAATATTGTGCAATACTGTTGGCTTCACGTTAGGCGACCAGCCATTGTCACCTATAGTTCACTTTTACAGAAACAATGATCCCTTTTCTCTTTGTAATAGTGAGGACAATCATGTGATCCTTAAAATAAACCCCAAAATAACTGCAGGTGATAGGCAATTGTTTTTATGACGCAATGTTTTGCCGGTAATTTTAAAGCCATGAAAGAGCCAAAAATAGCCTCTGTTTTTGTGTATGTTTTTTTTTCTCTGATATTGTTATTGAAATTCTGTATATTATATGGTCTTACACTCAGTAAAGATTTTGTTGCAAAAATGGATCTCCCCTTAATATAATTGTGATGTAGGCCTACATGGGAAAAGAGTCATTCACTTATGTCATGTTGTAAAGATCTTGATTTTCAAACATTTGTGATGATCAAATTATCTTTTTTTTTTTTATAAAAAAATATATAACGAGGCTTTACGCCACAATGAGGGTCTACAGAGATGATGCTGCCCTCTAAAATAAATCATTTTAACAGTTAGCCTAATTAATGATCATCATCATTTTTAATCTGATGACTTTTTGGAAATGTACAGCATTTGAGAACCCATTATTCTGGGGTTTTATTCTGGAATAGACCACTTTCACTTCGCTACACAGCTATCGTTCTTGCTACATCATTTATGCTTTCTTAAATAACCGATAATTTGCAGACAACTATGGGCTACCTCAAACAACAGATTATGGCCGCAAGTAAAGAGCAAATTCAAGGGATTAAATCGTACAGGAGACGTTCATTTTCACACATTTTAACGACATGATGATATGTTTAAAGGCTGGGTGAGAGGACTGAAATAGATTATGACTTGCAGATTGTTATTCTATTAGAATAGACCCATTTGAGCAAAGTTCTCCTCAAACCACAAAAAAAAAAATAAAAGAATAATATGGCTACGCATGATATGTATTGCATTACAGTAGTCTATAAACCACCGTGGATATCTGTAAGTACTACCCTTGCATACAGAACTAAATCAGCTAGTCGACCTTATGAAAAAAGCCTTTATATATTCCTACTGTTGATTTCTCCTCGTTTGTAGTAGGCTAATCCCACTGCAGACTCATTTAATTTACTTTATATATTTTTTTTACTAAGGGGCATTGTGGTGTATTTTATGGTATTTGTTTTGTATCTATCTTAAATGAAAGAGATGCAATTACCATTGACTGTATAATTGCCAATTACTCATACCGAGAAAATACTTCCTTTCAGCGAAAGAAAGAAAGAGAGAGGGGGGGGCAGTGGGGTGAAGTCCTGTGTCACATGATCTGTACTGAGACAACGGAAACATCCGTCGAGTTTACAGCAACCAATCACATCGCAGGCGGGAGTTTGAACTTTCGTTTCAACCAATCAGCGACCACTGTAGCATCGGCGGCAGCGCTGGCAAGGGAGTTAGCTTCACGCAGCCGCATTGCTTTATAGCATTTTCCGCGTTATATGTTTTTATATTTTATTGTAAACCCAGGCGTAATAGTTAGCTTTGTTAAAGAGAAGAATAAGTCGCCGAGCTGAAGCGGTAAGTAAAGTGAAACGGCGAACAGAAGGGCACCTTTATCTTTAACATTAGCGTTAGACGCTAGCGCTAGCAATGGAAGTGGGCTTGGTGTAATTGCTGGATGTGGCTGAACAAGTCGTGTTTACAGTGTGCTATGGGCGCAATAAGTAATCAGAACATAACAACGGTATTGTTACACCAGCTCCCGCAACAAAACCCGTGTTTGTGTTAGTTAAGTGTTGTGTGGAGCTGACCTTAGTGGCGACTGAGCTCGGCTAACAACAAGAAGTAGCTAGAGCGAGTCGCTTCCTCCACGTTGAATCTGGAGGATTTTATTTTAAGAGACGTTTTTCAGACAGACAAAAGGATATACTACGCGTGGTTTATCTAACTCTAGCTTATTGATTTTAGGAGCCAGACAGGAATAATATTAACTCAGTTAAGTGATCTAATGCTGTAACGTTAGTGCAGTATTTTTTGAAAAATACTAACAGCTCAAAGCAAACCTTTCTAATCACAGATCCAGATGTTACGGTTTTAATGTACCATGGACGTGAAAGTCTTTGAATGTTCACCTTCTTTTAACAGGCAAGGATCCTGAGCTTACCAATTTGTTTTGTCAGCTCATCTGGTTTTGGGTAAAAGTCAGTCAAAAGAATACAAAGGAAGAGAACAATAACACTACCTGTAGGGATTCAGTGTAATGTATTTATAACAGTTATTACCTTCCTGAGGCTTATAAATAGCTTTGACTTTAAGCCATGTCAGACAGGTGCTGATTAAACTTGATGGCACAATATTTGAAGGTGTCTCCGTTGTTGCATCCATCCCTGCGTATTGGTTAGGTCTCATTAAAGTCACGTTGGAGTCTCGATTTCGGACTTTAAGATGTGTTTCTTTTGCGCAGATGACAGGCTCAAACGAGTACAAGCTGAACCAGGGACCAGAGGACAGCATCTCTGCTGTCAAGTTCAGTTCCAGCACAGCCCAGTTCCTGCTGGTCTCCTCCTGGGACTGCACTGTCCGCCTCTATGATGTCGCAAGCAACACCATGCGGATGAAGTACCAGCACACAGCTCCAGTTCTTGACTGTGCCTTTTATGTGGGTCACTGATTTTTTTTAGGTTCCTTCAGGTTTCTTCACTGCAAAGCAAAGCAAAGAATATAGAATACACATATAACATTCCTCTTTTACTTGCAGGACCCAACACATTCTTGGAGTGGAGGGTTAGATGCACAATTAAAAACCCACGATTTGAATACAGACCAAGGTACGTCATAACCCTGCTATGGACTAATAATAGAAAGCAGTGTCATTTCAACCCGTCACACATCTTCCTGACTGTGATTCATTTGCTGTATGTGTTTGTTTATGCTTGTTATGTTAATATCCTCTTTAAACAGATACAATAGTCGGGACACACGATGCCCCCATTCGTTGTGTGGAATACTGTCCAGAGGTTAATGTCATGGTAACGGGTAGCTGGGACAGATCAGTGCGGCTGTGGGACCCAAGGACGCCCTGCAACGCTGGCACCTTCACTCAGCCTGAGAAGGTAAAGCCAAAGAGACGCAGTGTAGAATGATATAGTGTAACAGGTGTCCGTCTCGCAGCAATATCCAAACTACCTACAGCCAGTTAGTTTCTCTGTGCATATTTGTGTCACAGGTTTAATCCCTAAAGCTAAATGAGATGGTATTAAAGTCGCAATGACATGACATTTTGGTAATTTTGATCTATCTCTGAAATTATGTTTAAGAAGGACACAACGTGTTTTGTACGAGTAGGTTTTCACATACAAGCAATTTGCCTTGGTATATTGGTACATCATAATAAACATAGTTTTAGAAAAATATAAATAAGATGAAATAGAGACAATATATATATACATATAAATATAAATATTAAAGGATATAATTTGACCATTATTTAAATAAATACAGGAAGGAGGAGCTGTACAGTGTGCAGGAATGTTTATTATGGCAGTTTCAGGAACACCTACCACTGGTGCACAAAGAGAAATTCTCTTAGTTTACTGTGAAAAATGGCTGTATATTACATTAGTGAATAATTCACATTCATGTGTTTGTCGGTCTCGATTAAGACTTTTGGCATTGCTTAGTGTTGTGTCTCCCCTTTTGTCTCACACTTGTTGTCTTTGTGAAAGGTGTATACGCTCTCTGTGGCTGGAGATAGGCTGATCGTTGGCACAGCTGGAAGACGAGTCCTGGTGTGGGATTTGAGGAACATGGGCTACGTACAGCAAAGAAGAGAGTCCAGTCTCAAGTATCAGACTCGCTGCATTAGAGCTTTCCCCAACAAACAGGTGCACTTTGACTTGGCGCTGACTTTTTATCAATTAAGTGTACACAGTACTGATGAAAGATACAGACGGTATACACGTACAGTAAAAATTGACAGATAATACACCTTAAGCATCGTGTTACCGATTCCTGTGTTAATGTGAAGAAGTTGGATGATTCATATTTTCTGTCTTGGCTTCAGGGCTACGTCTTGAGTTCAATCGAGGGACGTGTAGCTGTGGAGTACCTGGACCCGAGCCTAGAGTTTCAAAAGAAGAAGTACGCCTTCAAGTGCCACAGGCTGAAGGAGGATGGAATTGAGCATGTCTACCCTGTCAATGCCATCTCATTTCACAGCGTTCATAACACCTTTGCCACAGGTATTACTTGCTACTTAGTATTTGACAAAAGCAGATATTTGTTTCTTCCTACATTCAGTTTGTTTCCATAATGGGGCAATTTGTTTTTATAAAGCTCAAAGATATTCCCATGACCTCTAAGCATTGAGCTGCCAAGGTTGCACGAGGAGCACACTGTTACTATAGATTGATATCTCAGCACTCAGCC
The DNA here is from genome assembly GCF_004916995.1 of Morone saxatilis. NCBI lineage: Eukaryota > Metazoa > Chordata > Actinopteri > Moronidae > Morone > Morone saxatilis. Next base: position 7,591,811 of record NW_023339651.1, on the reverse strand, counting down.
TAAACCTTTTGATGGTTGACCTTGTGCCTCTCCTTCCACCAGGTGGCTCGGACGGCTTTGTGAACATCTGGGACCCATTCAACAAGAAGCGCCTGTGTCAGTTCCACAGGTACCCGACCAGCATAGCCTCACTGGCCTTCAATAACGACGGCACCTTGCTCGCAATCGCCTCCTCCTACATGCACGAGATGGGAGACATTAACCACCCAGAGGACGCCATCTTCATCCGCCAAGTCACAGATGCCGAGACCAAGCCCAAGTGAGTCTCCCTCACCTCCCGTGTCCTCGGTATATTTGCCACTCGCTGAATCTGTGAGCAGCTGCATTTACAAGGAGCACGTCCAGCTGCAGCATATGCTGATCTGTATCTCTGTCCATCCACTCTTCAATATCCGACAGTTCAAAGATCGACAGATAAAAACTTGACACCCAGTTTGTGTCTATGCTGTTGTGAATCCACTACAATACTGGATTGTACAGTACATTTTGCTACTTTTACTTGTAGTGGAGTGGTTTTAGGTTTTCATTTGAATTGCCTTTAGCCTGACTCGTAGCTGCTAACTTGCTATCTTTCACAGTCTGCTGTAAAAAGTACAATAAGAAGCCAAAGTAATGTTACGTAAACAGGGACTTTTTATTTCTTTTCTGTAGCAGCAAGCACAACACAGAGCCTTTCAGTCACTGTTACAATGAAACCTGAGCTATCTACACACTTGGTGGCTGATTAAAGTAACATAACTACCCCTCTGTTAATGTTACACCACAAATACTCACAATGAGAACTTTCTGAGCCGTCTCTGGTTACAAATGTATTTGCAAGAATGGGAGAAATCTGGCTCTACAGCATGATGACAAAGACTGAGTTTATTTTACTGCGTCACATGTAGTGTTAAATGAAGAGGATAGTTAATTTTACAAGGGGCATTACGGCCTCATCCCGGGGCATCGCGTTTGGCCGTGGTATCATTCCTGCCCCATGAGTCTCATTCACAGGCCGTCAGATACTGCAGCTTCGGTTATAAGAAATGGGGAAACAAAGAAAGGGGCTTGAAGCGAGCCACACAACAGGTTGTGTTTGTGCTCTCTGGTTGACCTGGGAATGACACTCAACTATTAACTTTCTCCAGAATGACTGACCCCACCTGTATACCCAGAAAGCAGTGTTTCCTTTTAATTCTTTGCTTCAGCTTTAAAAGAATAGTTTAGAGTGATTTACCTCACGTTAGTCAATGTATTGATTGTGATAAGGATGGATGATTTTCCTCTGCCACAAATAGCAGTACTGTCTCCATGCATTGGTTCAGTGATTGCTCCTGAGTTGATTGAATCTGTTCTCTCCTATTTTTGGTTTACAGGTCAACCTAAGTCTGCCGTGGAATGGTTCCCTCTGCGTATGAAGCTTTTATCACATTTGGGTTATCTGCTGGCATCCAGTGTACCATACCATATTGTTTCCTGTCATTTCTTTTTTCTATTCCAATACAACAGTTTTTATTTCTTGTAAGTAGTATTTGTGAAAACTTTTCTTCTCTTTTCTGGCTCTTGTTAAATATTTCATTGTTTTGTGGATGTTCTTACAACCAACTATTGTTTTTCTTGACTAAAACTGATTTATATACACCCTGACATTTTCTGCTTGGTCATTTTGGAGTCATCAAACATGAATTGTTGAAGATGGTTTTTGTTCACTCCTCAGATGTACTTGCATTTGAAATGACACTGAAGCTGTCCTTGGATCAGTCTTTTAACACAGATATGAGTGCAGTATAATAAAACTTTATCTAAAATTTTGACCCAACAGCATAAAGTCAGTTCATACTTTTAACTTCTGTCTCGTGTCCTACCTGCGAAAGAAAACCTCAGGAATCCTAGGAATGTGTCGGAGGCTTTTCTCTTGATGATGTGTTGAGGGAAGGCGATGATCCACTCGTCTTGCCGAGGGCTCCACTTGCCCCCAGACAGTGACCTGTGCTGATAGACATCAGAGGTCTGCGGCCTAAACCAGATTCTGCTTTATTGTTGGGGGGGAAATTGGGAGAAAAACCACTAAACTGGGTGACCAGGCGGCAGACTGGGGTGAAAAGGGTTCATACTAAAGAAATAAGACTAATTTCTAGGTTTCTCTCATTTTTAATGATGCATTTTCATTTAAGTACCCTTGGTCGTAAATTCAAGTTCACTATGGCAGAAGAACACTGCAGACCTGAGTGCTATCCACGTTTATGATTTTACTGCGCAATTGTTTTTAACTCCTTCATCCAGATACAGAGGGGAACAAATCTTCTCATTAAAGTTGAATGAAAGAAGACAAAGGATGATAGCAGAGATGTTTTAGTGGGCTAATACTTTTTTCATCATTATCGCTGAATTTATCTGCTTCTCCTTTTCAAGTTGTTACACTGGTGACAGAGTCAGATGCAATGCAGACCTTTTTAATGCAGTATTGAGCATTGTATGAATGGGAATAACAAACAGTGCAGTGCCCTGCAAAAGTCTAAGTGGTGTCTTTTTTTCCCCCAGTTCAGATTTTCAATTGCAACTAATGCAATTTCTGAAGCCCTTCAGCCAAAGCAGCAGAGAAGATATAGATGTCAATTATTCTATTTAAGAGCTCCAATTTTTTCTAATGGCTCTATCTGCTTCTGCGGTATCCTGGAAATGATTAGTTCGGATTGGTTAAATGATGTAACTAATTCCCATGATTGTCGATAATGAGTCCATCTTTGACGTTGGATTATGACTGCAGCTTAATATGAAATGGCATTCATTTTGGGACATAATTACTGGCCATGAAGCAGACGGAGAATGGCTGGGGGTTTGTCGTTGGGGCTACAGCGAATTACCTTGTTTCCTGTCATCTTTGGCTTCCGCTAAATTGGAAAATTTAGTTCTTTGAGTGTACATTAAAAATGTTAAGGTTTTCTTGTCTGTATTTGATAGCTGTTCTATAGGAAAAAGTAATTTAGCAGCCAATTTGTCAGGTGCATTAAAGCAATTAGTTTTTTTTTTGCAACCTTCACACAGTTCGCAAAGACTTACAACTGTAGTCCCTTAAAGGATTTATGATAGTCTGTAATTTAACAAATTGCAGCAGATAAATCTGCATTATCTATCAGTATCTTCCTGCCAGCCTGTCTCCACAGAGCTCGCTCCTTGTTCCTTCGGCAAAGGCCCAGTTAACCACATCTGTGGTTGTGTGGCCGGGCTCTGGTTTCCAACCACTGAAGTGTTGCAGACACTTTGGCTCTACATGAAACCATTACATGACAATTAAAATGGGTGATTGTGCTCCAACAGCCTGTCATGTGCATTTAACCCAACCACAAAAGGCTCTTATGTTCACTCAAGAGGGCACAGATGACCTTCAACCAGACACCTTATCTCTCAGGACTGGTTTCTAATATTAAGCTGATGATACCATCCTTCATGAGCTGTGTAGAAATAGGGGAAATCACATGATGCATCAGGAAAATATTGACAGCGTTATGTATTAAGGTTTGTCTTCTGTTTCACTGCCACATACTGCAGACCAGAGACGGACACACACTGACACCATGCAACAATGCAGTGTCTTGCTTTAACAAAGCAAACAAATTCATGATTTCAAGTAATAAAGATGGAGCTATTAAGTAAATTTAGCATATAACAGTATTATTTCACTTTATAACACAGCCCATATTTACACAACAGAAATGAATTGTTCCGTTGCAAGACTTCCTAATCATGTAGGAACATGCTTTTATGCAGGTGGTGTTGAAAACTTGATTTGATTTGACATTGATGGCAGCAATTAAGTAGTTATATGTGATAATGATCATGTCTCAGTAAGCAAGTCTGTGTGTGTCTTATATTAAAGCTGTCTTATAGAGTGTCACATTTAATAAATCCTTTATAAATGCTATGTAGATCAGTAATACACCATTAATAAGGACGTATTTTGGGTTGCCAGGTTGCAGCTTATAGCTGAACATCTGTCTTAAATTCAACAGGAAGACCATTGCACTGGACATTCATTCTTGCTGCACTATTTCTTGGCCGGGAGCAGTAACTTGGTCACTTGCAGGTTTTTTAGTAAGTCTGAAGTTATTAATGATCCAAAAATGGTCCCCCAAGTTGGTAATACAGTATACAGCCACACCAATGTGAACATAAACAATTTCTACATTTTTATGAAATAAAATATTACATTGGTAGAACAAGAGCAGGAGTGCTATTAAACAGCAGCTATATATTCAGTGTGAGTGTCTGAACTAATAATTAACATAATTAACTTAGTTGGACAGAAGAGGAGATGGATAAGGATCAGGATGTGACCACCTCTGCTAAACAATCTCCTGAGGGAAACCATGTACCCCAAAAATAAGACATCAACTATGTACTTGAATAACTATAATTTAATAACTTTAAAAAAATGTTTATTCCTGATAGTCTGTGGCTCTTTCACAGAAGATTGGCTGTCTCTTGGATTAGAGGACTCTTCTTAATGACTTAAAGAATTAGCTAAAAAGACTGTTTATTATCATGAAGGATATACATTAGCCACACACACAACTTGGCAACCCAAAGCTCCTCATATTAATAATTATTACTGATTATTACACAGCCGTCAGACCGGGCCAAAAGGAAGATTCTAGTCTTGTCCTGTATAGAGCTGGCGTCCTGTTGCCAGTACATCTGGGGAATGAAACCTGAGCTTTTCACTTGGACGTGGCTGTGGCCTGCCTCAGCACCTCACTCAGAGCTACCCCTGCCCCGGGGAGGCTTTTAAAGAGCTTTGGCGGGTAAGACAACATCTCCTCGAGAGCATTGTAGTTACATTAGAGCCTAATTAGACGGTAAAGCTCAAGGCCATGTAACCCACTGCTAGGTTTCACACTCACAGCCATCCATCTCTTTGCAGGCCGGGCAGGGAGGCAGCATGGGGTTGACTAGTGAAGGGGACACTCACCTGGGAGCTGGGTTATAGTAAATCAAACATCTCGAGGGCGTGACAGGAGGGGTCACAGTTTTTGGGCTTGAGGTTCCATTTTGGCTCCGAGGCTTCGTGCTGCAGATTAATCATATGGTAAAAAGAAATGTGTGGCATTAGAGTCAGGCCTACAAATGTGTGAAACCAGTTATTTGAGAATGTGAATTAAAGATTGTATGGCAATATACTGAATTTAGATAACAGGTTTCGATTATATACTGACTTTTCCTCCCGCTCCACTATGAGGTTTACTTTGTGGTTATAAGTGAAATGTCTCAACAACTATTGGATAGACATTCATGCCCCCCTCCGGATTAATTGTAACCACTATGGCGATCCTTCAGCTTTCCACCTAGCACCATCCTTCAGTCAAATGTGTCCAATACTTTAGTTTACAACCAATTACCTACTAAATGAATGACATTCCCATTAGCCGTCGCTGTTCTATGTGTGCAGTGCTAATTAGCAAATGTTACCATGCAAACATGCTGATTTTAAGATGGTGAACATGGTAAACTATACTTTCTAAATATCAGCGTGTTAGCCTTATCAGTGTGAGCATGTTGCTGTACATTAGCATTCAGCTCAACAGCCTCAGAGAGCTGCTACATTAGCATGGCTGATTTATTATTATTTCTACGTTCAACTTCACTCCAAAAGGCTAAATTGTGGAAATTGGTGCAAAAAAGTGCAGCATTCAAATGAGCTTTCATGTCACCTGTCAAACTGATGAATGTATCTATGTAAAGAAAGCGGGGGCAGTCAGTGCATTGGGGTCATGTTTGAAAATGTATGACCAGGGGGCACCAAAGCTGCAGAGATTAAAGGTGAAAAATACATAGAAAAGTGAACTCTTATTTATGACTTTTGCTCGCCCAGACAAGGAAAAAGCACAGCCCTAAACAAATGTTTTTATTCAGCCATACTGATTGATTTATTCAGGTTTTGTTCTGATTAAGTATTTAAGGTGTTGCCCACTAAACTAAAAGATGGACACCTTTCCCATGTATAGGGTGTCATAATGTACCATGGCTGGTTTGTTAATTTCCTCCAGGGGTGAAACCACAAGCACTTAAACATAACTGATCCACATCCTTTAGAGAGCCACCTGTCAGGCTCTGTGAGAACTGTCCTGCGGATCACACAACATATTCCACTTGAAAACATAGAACCTGTTGCATTGTATTGATGATTTGCGGTGAGCTTTTGGAGTGACAGGCAGTTTTCTTTATACTGTCGAAAAAATACGGGGAGGGCAGATCCCAGGGGGCGCTTTGGAAAACAGTAACTTGTTATCCCCATTTAAACCGAAATCAGATTGCAGGCCTTTTCAGGCCAGCCTCTTTGTAAGCTCTCCATGTCTATGAAGCCCTCTGTGCTGTTTAATGGGTTCATGGCCACAGGGCAAGGGTTACAGTTTGTCCTTCCTGCAATTAGCATTCACGGTTAGCTTAGCAGAACTAATGCACTACATCTTTGAGGCTCAAGTTCCCTGTGTGCCTCTGAGTGACTGCGGGCGAGATTTAACTGACTCCTTGTATCCATTTCAACCTGCTTTATTAGATGGTATTGGCAAAATCCCCTGAAGAATACCATTTCAAGCCAACTATTATCAGCCAATTAAGTGTCTGTGTTACCTTGAAAAAAAAAACAGAGGAGATGGATAAACTTGTGCAGACCATGTACTGTACAGCTCCAGGTTATATAGTTACAAGAATATAAGCACAAGAGCCACGTCTCCCGTAGCCCTCATTTCCACATTACAGATCTATATGAGCCATTTCTGTTCCATTGTCTATTTGTATTTGTTTCTCACATTTCTGCGTCATAACAAAACAAAAAAAAGCAGTGTCTTTTTGTCATTATTTCCTGGTTTGCCCTGTGACATTTAGGTCAAGACACTGTGATCTCATGGCAGTTTTCAGCACAAAGGAACATTTACACCAAGGCTATTGTGGAAGCCGTAGTGGGCCGTGGGGATCTCATGGGTCTTAAGTGACACAATTGCTAAAATGAAGCAGCTTGGAGCTGTTTTCTGCTATTAGTTCTCCTGGTTTTGTGTAATATTACATTGTTTATGTGTGAATCCACGGACGTTTATGTAGGTTGACTGCAGTATTGTTTGAGAAGTGCAAAGTAAATGTAGGTTTAAAAATGATGGGTCCAGCAGTAAAGGCTCTTACAAATTAAAGGAGGGTGCTAAATGCCTCTTCAGTTAATAACTTTATAATGGACTTTTACCACAAATAACATAAATATTGAGTTAATTAAACTATGAATGCAGGCAAAAGCACAAATTACAATAATATTGTGTTTTTTAAAAAGAGATTTAACCAATAAAGAGATTTAGAGTTAGCTTGATCTTGTTTCGGAAGCAGATTTTCAAAAAAGTTATTTAAACATCAAGTCAAGATCAGAGTGAAATGAATCCTTCAGCATCCCAGAACAAGAGTTCAATGAGAAAATGTAATGGGAACATTCAATGTTACTATTAGTTAACGTCTATACTTATTATATGTGTGGAAATGTTTGCCTGTAACTCCAACCTGTGGCTAAGCAGGGAAAAATCTATGTCATTGAATATAAAGTACATTTGTCATTTCCTAAGTGCATTCTGTCTGAGTGATCAGCGACCACAGTGCATTATAAAGTCAAATCAATGACACAAAAAAGAGGTGCTCTCATAAACAGCTTTTGATTATTGGACATTATTAACTTTTCTGAATTCAGTGAAGTGAAACTGTGTGTTTACCCATCGACTCAAATGCAGATTAAGCTAAACTAATGTGAAAACAGAGATCAATGCATTCATCTGGTGATGTTTCTGTGCGTAGAATGGCAATGCATTGAGAAGTCTGGCACTAACTCATCATCGTCCACACATTATATTATTATTGATGGCTCTTGCCTTGGGCTAATCCATTTGTTTTTTCAGATTTGTGACAGGCGGCAGAACGCTGGGTGGAGGTTTATTCTGCAGCTGTGCCAGCAGCGTCACACACAGCTCTCTGTTATTTCTCTATTGATCATCATACCTCCCAATAATCTGGCGCCTGACACATTTGACAACATTATGTGGAACAGGTCAAAGGACTGCGCTAATGAAACTGAATGATGGATGTTGTTATCGGCAGCATTAACCTTGCTGATAGTTGTCACAGGCAGCACATTTACCCACACGTAGCTGTGACCCCTGCAAAAAGAGCTGAGCATTCATTGAGGTGGTCCAGAGGCATGTACATGACAAAATACAATAAAACATCACAAAGTGTTGCAAGCATCTGCCAGTTAAAACATGACTAGGTTCAAACTGGGCTGAATTGAATTAAAAAAATAGGTTTTTGGTTGTTTTAGAAGTATTTAAATGAGACGACGAGTTGAAATAGTTTACAGTTACATCTAAATGCCTGAAAACATTAACTTTTCAATTAATTCATTTATTCATTTAGCGGATTTTAACTAACATGTTTAGTGGGAGGGTGCCCCTGAAAAAAATAGTAACTTTGTAAATCTGCCTGAAAAAGGGAAAAACTGATTGTTCTGGAGATGAAAAGAAGAGCAGGACTGTTTGAAGCAAGAATGGCATCCTTTGGAAATACGCTATATGTGATTACAGACCTTATTTTACTTTCTAGTAAACAGTCAACAAAATACATTTCGTGTCAGCACAATGGATAAATTAAACCACACATAAATGTCATCACTACCATTTAAAGTGAGCAGATATTTTACATGTCTGGATTTTTGTCCAAGTCTTAGAAAGGAAGTAGAAAATGACATAGTAAAAATCACATTCTGTGCGAGCACTGTGAGTGAAGTCATAAGAGAGGTCTGTAACACCAGGCGTGAAGTGAGCTGTATGACTGCCAACACTCCGCTCTGCTCCTCTCCACTCCATCCATCCCGCCTGGCTAATGTATCCCTCTCAATAGCCGGGGACAAGGGGAGAAAAGACTTGCTTGTGTAAAGCACAAAAAGCCCCACCACAGCCACGTTCGCAACAGTAATTGGCAAGGAAGCTTCATTTCATTCACTCCCGCATGTCTTTTGTTGGTCTGTGGGTTTTTATAAGTGTGGTGCTTTTGAGAGTTGTTTCAAAACTGGATAATTTCCGCAGCCCCTTTGCTGTTCTTAACCATGTGCCCACTTATTTATTTTTTACACAATTGAAAGATTCTTCTTTTTTTTGTTGGACACTGAAGTGTAATAATAACTAAACCTTTAATAGGGTCTTGATGATACCTTTGAGTACCCTAATTAATTTTGAACATCTGCAAGAAGTGGAAAAACATTTAATCTCTTATGAATCCTTTTGCTTTCACGCTCTGAAAGCTTTGATGCTGTTCAGTAAAGTAGCGGTCACAGAATAGAGGTTGGTGGGCATTAGAGAGACAGCCTGTCTCCTTTCATCATCACATTGTAGTTGTATAAAAGCCTGCAAAATCTAGCATGTAGTTATGTTTTCACCACAATTACACTTTATCCTGTTGTAAAATGCATTAAAAGATTTTTCACTGTTACATCAGTGCATTTTTTTTCCTCATAAGAACCCTTGACCTTCTGATACATCAGCTTTATATGAATACTACGGCTAAGAGGTATGGTGAAATATCTGCTATTTGCTTTTTCAGGTGGAATTCAGTTACATATGTTTTTAACACAGATCCTGTATTCATCTAAGTATACAGCTGTAACAATTTTGTGTGACCCCTTAATATAAAGTCGCTTGTCTACTTGTGACCCCTGAAAATGTGAGTTGCCTATTTGCAAGAAAAACTGAAAAAAAGTCTGAAAAATAAATATAATTTTAAGAAGCAGGGTCCTGACCCACAGGTTGGGAATAACTGATGTATGGTCACAAAGTTGAGGAGAATGTCATCAGTTCTTAGTGGAACTATTTCTTTAGTACAAAGTAGTTTAAGTGAAAACTGTTGACAGCAGGGTCTTTGGATTATCCACAGTAACCTTTGTTACCTTTGTCCACAGAAACATTGTTTCTGGAAAGATTGTATAGCTGTTGAGTTTTTAGCCACGCTTAGCAGCATGGCTGTATTGACGGCCACTTTGGTCTAGACTGAAATATATCAACTACTATTGGATGCATTGCCATGAACTTTGGCGCAGACTTCCATGGTGTACAGACAACCGATCCTAACGCCATTGGTGATCCTGTGGCTTTGTCTATCAGATGGACTGCCATGCTACATTTACAAGGACATTCACATCTCCCACTGGATTTAGGATGAACTGTACAATTTTAATTTGTTCAGTAGTAGTGCTAGTTAACATATGTTAGCACGATAATGTGCTAAAATAATTAAACAGTGAAAATTATACCAGCTATACATCAGCATGTTTGCATTATCATTGTAAGTATGTTACCATGCCCACATTAGCATTTAGCTCAAAGCACCACTCTAAATACAACAGAGCTACCTGCATGGCTGTAGACTTTTTGTTTTTTTTAAATGTGTTAAATACCGTATTTTATATTTTGTATACGGGTGGCAAAAATCTCAGAGGTGGATATCTCAAAAACCATGGCAAATAAAACCAAAGCTATCTGAGAGGCTGGATCCTGGTGGATGCAGAGAGGAAAATGTGCTTTTTATTTTTTTATTTAGATGACCTGACCCTTTAAGTGGTAATAATGTATGTTTGTTGTATGTTTCATTTAGGAGAAATACTTGAGGGAAGAAGCCAAGGCAGCTGCCATGATACAAAGTGATGTCCAGGACAGCTAACTGCTGAATATTGTTGGATGTTTCAGTGCATTTTGGCGTTCACATTGTGTTTATGCAGGGGGGCAATCAGAGCCAAGAGTCTTTCCTAGTTGTTTCCCCACTTACAGTAAACACAGCTTTTCCTGTGGGGTTAGACTCTCAGTACAACACAATCTCATCTCTAGGGCCCTTTACTGATGAAACACGCTGAATCTCAGAAAATATTACAGTTAAAAAGAGCGTATTGACCTCTGCCTGAACAGAACCTTTGAGCCAGTCAAGCTGAAGCAGCAAACTCACAGAAGATAGGGGTTCACATAATACGGTCAAACTGTTTGCTGAGTTTGTTCAACACTGAAATCTGGCTTGTCAAACTGCGTCTGTGTTCAAGCAGGTGAAAGGAAAAATAGTTTTCTCCTCGAGTACAGACCCGTTTGAATACAGCCCTGTGGTTTCCAACTGAATGACTGTGGCTGAGACAGTGGCTCGTTCCTTTCCTTGTCATTCGAGAGGGATCCGTCCTTCATATCCAGGCTGCTCTACAGTTCCATGCCCTGCACAAAGGAAAGGTAAAACCAGTCAAACCTGACCTGACAACCTCTGGGGACTGGACCGAATGGCCAGAGGTCAAAGTTGGACACATGGTCTTACAGCAGGGTCAAGACTTTTAGTTCTTCACTTCCTGGACGTACTGGTTCACCAACTCTTTCTGGATGTAAAAACATGTAACTTACAGGTGGTCAGAACAGCTGTGGGTTACATGACGGACATGTTTACTGCAAAGGAAAACTACATATTTATAGCTGATTCTATTGTGCTATAGATTGACCATAACTCGATATCCGGGAGGATTTCAATTTTAACAGAACCCTCATTGATTCAGTTTCCAGAGGAATTACAGGCCAGATCAGTTTACCTTGTTACCTTGTCACACTATGTTCTGGTCTGATCTCCATGTCCATTTCCGCTCAGCTTCCCCTCCCTCTTGCCACCACACTGCCCAACAGAGCCCGCATTGTCCCCGTGGCCAGTCATCCATTCCTAATATCCAGTCTTTTACCGCGCTGGAGACGTGCTGCATGCTTTCAAAGGGCAGAGTGAGCTGTCGACGGATGCCCTCCATCTCCCAAAACAAGGCTTTGAAGAAACCTTGTGGCCCAGTAGTGACACATGACTTTGAATATTACAGATCATTTGCACCATGATGATCTGGAGGACGCAATCAGGTGAAAGAAATTCTGGAGAGGCCGCCTTATTCCAAAACTGTGTAAATCATTATGAGAAGCATTAAATCATCAAATCTTTTTATTAAGAGACCAGATAGTACAAATACATGTAAACATAAAAACAGTTGCTGATACCATAACTAAAAACACACACCAATGAATAAAACAACCATGCTTAAATCATTCAACTGAGGAGTATGGTTAACAATCATGCTTCTGAAGTTGGCTTGATGCTGAAAGTGCTTAAAGTTTTTAAATAAAAAAAATTGACAAAAAACTACAGTAAAACCTGCATGCACCCACCAATTAGAATTACATGTAGTAATTTCCTTGTCATCCTAGATCATCTGATATTGTCAATATTCTTTATTGTGGAGCAAACAGTTGAGGACACTCTTTACGTTTAAATACGCGAAGACAATAAATTCATCAAAACACTAAATTCAAGCAATGTTGACCATGACCTGAAAACAACCAGAGTCTAAAAAATGTGCGCCTACAAATGCAAACAACACTTTGCTGTTTGTACAACTACCAATGATCTGACCGCCCAGGTAAAACACTAAAGCAGACATTTGAAAAAGTGAGGAGCTTGAGTACAGTGTAATGATGTTTCAGGTAGAGAGATGCCATGCAAAGAGATACCATCAACACAGAGAGCTCCTTCTATTGCATTAGCTAAAGGCACTGATATCTTGATGGAAATAACTTCATTTCGGCCACTACCAGGCACAGTAAATACAATTGCTAGCTGTTAGCGCAGCTGTGCAAGCCTGGTAACCGATGGAAAGTGACTCAGACACAGTTATGAATGGTGCTGGTGGCTGCGCCTGTGCGCTCTTGAATATGTTATCATCTCCTCTGTGCGGTGGAGCATATTAATAAAGCACCTTACAGTTACACCATCTAAACAGACTGTAAATCACCGCCCATTAAACCCATAGAGGCAGTAACATGGCCCTCATCTTGCTAGGGGCCAGCAGTTTTTAACTGCCACAATTAACACATTAGACACTTCAGTCCTGAACTGATGTGACACAATCAGCTAACATAATGATTAATTAATGGCTTGTGTAAAGTGTGGGCCAGCCCTAGAAATTCAAAACAAGAGAAAGTTAATCAGGCTAATTGTCTGAAACCATCTTCATTAACATAACATTGCCACTGAGGATCAGAGAGTCAAGGAAATCGGCAACTGGGCCTTTTCTTTCTTTCTTTTTTTGTTTTAGGATAAATGCTTAGTTAAAGACAGAACTTGTGTTGTTAATACAATATAACAAAATACAAACACTGCATAGTAAAAGGCACTCAGTAAAATGTCGTTAGGTTTGAGCTAAATTAAGAGTTTTGTTTTTTTTGTGTCTACATACGTGATTAAAAACACTTCCTTTCCCTGCAGCACCATGTTGTGATGGCTAACCTCTTTACTGACTGATACACACACTGTCACATGCTGAGTGTGATGCTGTGAATGGTGTTTGCTGGGATTTTGGCATCTGATTCCTCCCCGCTGATCCTGAAGATCACAAAGGTGTTGGAGGGGATGGTGGCGGTGGCGTTCAGCGATTTACCCAGCCAGCTATGAGATCCACGCTTGTACATTTTAACAGTAACCTGCAGAGTGGGGCAGAGAGAAGTCAATAGGACATAGAGATAATTAAGGTTATAAAGTGGCTAGAAAACAAGGCTCTGTTCTTGGATATGCAGGGCTTTTGCAGGGGTCATGACCCTGACGGAGACCTGCTGACCTTTGGAGAGAGATAAGCAGACACTCATGACTTTCACCATTGACCTCTACATGTACAAGCTGTTGCTTAGTCTGTGGGCTTGTAGACTGAAGAACAAGTATCAACCTATTGATTCTGGTTTGTTGGAAGAGGGGCTGGGTTGATAATGGGTAAAAAAAAATATGTCAAACCATTTCAACCCAGAAAGAATAGATTGAATTTAGGAAGATCTATTAGGATAAATGGAATATAATATACATAACTATGTTTCCATTAGTGTAAAATCACTTGAAAATAAAAACTGTGCTTTTGTTACTTTTGAATGAGCCTTTCATATCTACAGAGAATGCAGGTCACCTTCCCTAAATGCCACTAACTCCTACACAATGGACCTTTAAATGACTATATTTCAAATTTGTAGCAGGTAACTTCATATAGAATTGCAGTCCTCGGAATGAAGTACCAATAACAGTCCCATCTACCCTTGACGAACCTCTTTTTATTGGCAAATAAGCTAATCCATGCAACAACTAGCAATTATCTTCATTATTGGTTAATTGGCCGATTATTTTCTCAATAAATGGATTAGTTGTTTAAGTCAAATGTTGTAAAATAGCAACAAGCCCAGAATTGCTTGTTCCATCCAGTCAAAAACTTAAAGATATTCAACTGACTTTTTTGCGAGAAAAATGACGCTGATTAATTTTCTGTTGTTTAATCAACACACTTTTTCAGCCATGCTTATTTGGGGATCCATTCCAGTTTGAACGTGTCTGTACTTTTCTACATGACTACATGTGTTACATGGTAAAACATATCAGTTTTCCTTTTATTGGAAGATCATATTTGCAAAAAGAACCAATTAAGTCATCCAGACATGGCCTTCAAAGAAATTTGAAAAATCGGTCAAATTTTCCTTAACCCTGCAAAAATATTGTGCAACTCTTTTGGAACAGTGATCCAAACGGCAGTCTGAAACAGAATAAATATTAAATTAACCTTGTTTTCGCTGGGAGCTTTTTTAATTCCCCTCCACATCTTGAATGGAGTCATACCTCTCTTCATTTTATGTAGGTTGTAGGTCATAATACGCTTTAACACTACATCAAAACTGCCTGTTATGTTTGAGCTTGACAATGGAAGCCTTAACTAGATTTAGACATGCAGGTAATTGAACCACATCCATTTCAAAAAGAATGCCTCGCTGCATCTCTTATTTGGCTGCATTTACAGGGGATAACAGAATATTACAGTGCCTTTTCACAGTTCCATTTTCTTTCACTTTAGCATTAGGCAATTTTTCAATTATTATTTTTTTTCCATGTTCTTTCATCCCCGGCTCTCCATAATGTCTGGGCCTTTTAGTTAATGGTAGCGACAGTCAGAGCGCAGTATATCGGCCCTTGTCCATTTTGCAGGTCATTGTGGAAGCCCAATAGGCCTTTTATTACGCCGACATCAAAAGGCAGATAAGCATTAGAGGTGGGGAAAATACCCTGCACTAGATATGTTCCCTCTTTCCTTTGTCTGCTATTGAAAGTGATCATTTTAATAGTGAAGAGGTTGGTGAGCTTTGGGGCTGATGGGAAGTGCGACACCCCTGACAGCCTACGAATATGAGCAAGTCGATAACACAACACGAGCACACAGCACACCCTCAACACCTGCACACTCTTGCTGCTAACCTAATTATCTGCAACAAAGGCCACTGCGATTTCAGACACACATCTTTCCACCATTTACTTACTTATTACTGTGCATTAAAACAGGCAGAAAGAGAGAAAAAAACGGAACAATTGTGTCTTATATTGCAGCCTTGGCCGAATGCCACATGGCTTGTATTACAATGGCATCAGACACTTCAGAACGAGTGAGTGTCTATTAATTTGGGATGCATGAAAAAATAGCTTCATGACAGCTGGTGGCAGAGAGGCACATAAACTAACACAAAGACATCAGAGAGGAACTATTGTAACAAATCACAGCAAAATGTGATAGTTGGTAATCAGCAATTAACTAATTTAATGGAACTAAAGTTGAGTACTTCCATCTTTGTGGCGCTGCAGACATGCAGACACCACACTGGTGATAAGTAGAAAAAATATTTACTTTATATAGCAAGAGGAGCATGAGAGGCTATCAAACACACATACTGCCCATTTGGGAAAGCATCCAAATAGCATTTACCTCCGTCGAGGCTGCACAACCCTCTAATTAATATAAAGTAATAGAAATAAAGCTCATTGGTTGATGACAGGACGTGGTTTCTTTTGGTGAATATTCCTCAAACCTGTCTGAGAATATTACGTTTTTTAATTCATCCTGCTTCTATAGCATCTAGTAGAGAGTAGGATATATATTATCTGTTGCAATGTTTGACAAAGTATATATGTATCGAAGCAAATCAAAGCATCATTCAAAAGGCACAATGCAATCAAATTTTGCATGATTACTTCTATTACTAATATGAGCATATGACAACTAATTAAAAAAGCAGATGTGCAAACTGCAGTAAAATAGTATTGGAAATGTGCCAATGAAGTTTGTAGGAGGACTAGTGAGTTGAGTATCCTACACCAACAGATTCACCCAGTAGAAAACAGTAAAACCTACATTTACAGAAGTAAAAGTCCCTCACAGAACATAAAATGCTTCAAAAACAAAATCTTCAACATTTACCAAGCAGAAAAGCTACAGAGAAATACGGTATAATTTGAAAACCAAAGGCACCAAAACAAATTTGATTAACTGTTGCATTGACAGGAAGGAAATATGCTGCCACCTATGGCATAAACTCAAAGAGGGGAGTTCTGTGTGGTCTAGACAAGCTGCCTGCCAAGTGTTGTTCAGAGGTGGTGTGTCAGGTACAGGAACTGTCACTACATGTTACCCTCTCAACCACTTGAGGCAAGTGTCTCAGGGTAAAGACGATACTGTTATCTAAATTACAGTAGAACAACCAAGTGTAAAGGAGCTGCTAATGTAACAGAAAAACAATGTCATTCAAAGTGCAATCTCCATCAGCACTTAAGACGAAATGCAGCATGTTACTGCTTCAACAGGCCAAGATGAACATATCAATAGTTACCAAATAAATAATGTCTCACTTTTTACTGTAAATTGTCCAGAAGTGTGCAAGAACCATTACCAAAGTCAAGCACAGACAGGCCTGAATGTGTTATAACACAGGACCCTTGGGGCTAAGGTTGGGTGTCACACAAAGGGCTGAGAGCTCACCTAACGGTGTCTACCCCTGATCCGCCTCTCACTTTCTGTGTCGGGGGAGTCGTGTGAATGACATCACTCCTCACATTTCAACGAGAAAAACTCCGTCTTCTTATTTACCGTCTGCTAATAGTCATAAATCCTGCCTCTGGTTCACTGTTCACCTTTTACCCTCTTAAACTCAAGACGACAGCTTGTTCTCCATCCAAGACATCTCCTTACAAATAGCTGATGGCAATCTCACTGGTTTCCTTATCCTCTACCTGTAGGGATGTTAATGGCACAGATTCTAATCCAGTTTAACAACAACACACCTATAAAACTAATAAACTTGCATCATGGACTTCGCATTGTGACTACACACTGTAGATCATCTAATTGTTTAAGTCTAAATGTGATTATTACTGATGAAAGGCCAGACAGGTCTGACAAACGTGAATAATGTGAGGAACTGTGTAATTGGGTAGGGACGTGTCACCACCTGCGTGTATTGCCATTCACAAAGTTCAGATTCTTCCCCTGATAAAGTCAAAGAATCCCAGTGGGGTATCAGTCAGCAGGGGCTGTTACCTGGAGCCATGGGTGCAGTGTTTCAGGTGAACTCTGAGTGAGCGTAACGCCACACCAGCTTCAGACGACGGGCTCTTTGTTCCACGCCGTGTCTCACCAGACGCAGATGGGGAGGAACACTGAGTAACACACCTCTGGCGCAACAAACATCTTTGTCGACGAGCCAAATGTGATGGAATCGGACCAAAAGTGGTTCGCTGTCATTTCGGCTGGATTTAACAAGGCAATTAGGTAAACGCTGTGTGGTTTGGCTCAATGGATGAATAAATTAACAACCTGCCGAGAGGGGTGTGAATCGCTGGATTATCAGCAATTTGATGAAGTTTTGATTTGGAAACCACAGATGTGTATATTCATTGAATAAATATGCAATATGTGAAACTATGTAATGACAGCAGAATTATGTTTTTAAATTATTTTTAATTAAGAGGCAAAAAGTCAGGTTTCAGTTTTTTCACTAAATATTAGGATATGATAACAAACACTGAAAACATTTTACATTAAATAGGGTTTTCAAACTAACAAACTTTTTAATAGATCTTGAGATTCAATATCTTTTATAGAGAACAAAAGATAAATCAACCCTTTACCACCAACTGTACCAAACCAAGGGCACTGGCACGATTTAGAACTGTCAGACTGCATGCACTATGAAAAGTAACATGAATATGACTTTATGTGTAAAGTATGTACCAATAGATTAGACTATTGAAGGAATCCCCTGTCGTAAAAAGAATAAAAAGGTACAACGCACGGCACTTCTACCTGAAACCAAAAAATATCATGTCCTCTAAGCAGTCAGGCAAACAATTCAACAAATCCTCAAAAACACAAGTCACAAGGGACTAAGGATAAAAAATCTATTAGTTTTAATTTAGACTAGTCCCAAAAAGAAGGTGAGTTTCCCCACCATTGATTGTTGTGGAAGTAGCCGTAGTCGTAGTGACGTAGCAGTGGTAGTAATGATATTAATATTCTGACAATGGTAGCAGTGCTTCATAGATTGCTGAAACAAGAAGAATTTGGTTTGATTTCATCCTTTTAGCAGATCCATGTATTGAATTGCATAATTTATAACTGATTCATCAATGCAAACAATGAATCTTTGCACTACTACCTGCTGAAATGAGGAGAGGCTGTTTTATTATCAATTATCCTGTAGATTCTTTTTTTCAATTAACTGATTGTTTAGTGAAAAAATGCACATCACAAGCTCCCAGAACTCAAGGTGACATCTTCAAATAGCGTGTTCTGACCGATCAAACATTAAAAACCAACAGGTATTAAATTTACAATGATATGAGACAAAGAAAAGAAGGGAATCATCACATTTGAGAATCTAGAACCAGCATTTCTCCTTGACAAAAAGTTAACTGGTAATCTAAATTGTTGTTGAATAATTTTCTGTTAATCAACTAATCAGCGCAAGAGGAGAATAAATGAACCCCCAGAATGGTATCAGTCCAATATCATCACAATTCAACGTCACAGCTGAACTCTTATGTGCTCCAGATGTGGACCATCCATTAAGATGCCTAAACTCTGGTTTGGTGACAGTACCATCTACGTCAGTAACTACATTTATCTAAAGTCATGAACGCAAAAGATGGCTGGTTAAGTTCTGAACAGCTACGTCTCTGCCTCCAACCAACCTGCCTCAGCTAACAGGAAGCCATTAGATTCTCGGCAATAACCATTTACATCCATTCACCCAGCTCTGACTTTATTTCCATCCACATAAGTGCATTTTCTGCGAGAGGTTCAAATATGAATCCCCCTCCTTTTTCTCCTCAATGGGTCTGGTTGTCTGGCTGACTTGAGAGGGCACAATCTATGACTGATTTAATTTGCTCTTTACAAACATCTCTAACAGCATTACCCCCAGAGCATACACTGACTGCCCCCATCTGACTCCATTAACTCCCAAATCAGGTTTAAAGACCATATTGATGCCGTCCGTTATTAAGGGTGATTATCAAAACAACAGACAATGGGGCAAAGTGTCTGTTAACTAGTTTATCCATAATTTCACATAACTATAACAGATGGCAGGGCTGTCAATTATAAACTGTATCTGCTGCACACAGTGGCCACACACTGTCTGGATATGCAGCATATTAGGCTTCACATTAAAAGAACGATAGTCTGCTCACAGGTGGTCAGAGGAAATGGACCGAGCACACAGAATAAACTATGATATTAAATGTCAAACACAGACAAGCATCAGTTTGAGAAAACAGTGAGAACCTGTCAATTACCAGCTGGTGCCTTTCACTGAGGGTTTTGCTGTATGATAAAAAAAAGAAAGTCACAGATAGAAAATTCTAATGTTGCCATTCAGTCCACTTCACCACCTTTATTCTCCTCAATTAACGAGAATGGCTTTTGAAACTGTAATTAAGTGTCTCTGCTCCACTCGGCCTCTTCATTATTCATGAATCCCTATTGATCATATCTTACTATCTATACTATGGGGATCACTGTAATATCCTGAATCCCCAAAACAAATAGCTGAGCTTACCGAGATAAAAATTAACATCTTGGCCAGTGACCAAAGAAAAGTTTCTGTTAGATACTAAATCCAGCATTTGATGCCAATTTGGATTATGTCAGGGAATCATTAATAGGAAAAAATATTATATAAAGCATTTCTGGTCTTCCGGCCATTGCTAAAGTCTGGATAATAATTTAATATTATCACTGTTTTAGTGGATCTGTCCATTAATTAATCATTTAATAAACAACAGTTGCCCAGAGCCCAAAGTGATGTTGTCAAATTGCAAAACAGTTGAAAATACGAGAGGGTTAATCTCAATTCTTTTTTGGTCTCACAATATGTCCTTCGATCTGAAGAGCACCTGTTTTTTGAGACCTGCTTTTGTGTGATAGCTCTCCATAGCCCATAAATAATCAGTTTATTATTGGTTTTACAAAATTCTTTTACTTTAAATTATTAAATTGATTATTACAAACAAAAAGTACTAAAAACACATTTGATCTGTCTCTAAAGCATCACAATTGAACACATTCACTTCTTCATTGTACTGAATTTGATTATTTTATGAGATTCTTTCATATAATTGTGCTATCATGATATACAATACACTGATATCAAAAGATATTCTTGTTAAATATGAGCTAGGCCTCCTTTCTTTGATATTTCTTTGGCCGTTATTATAATGCGTGCAGTATACAATGCAAGAGTACAAACATACAATATTAATGGGTATCACAGATACTGGTAGTCTTATCTACTGTGTGTCTTGCACAACCACAGCTCATTCCACATTCAAAGAAATTATTTTCTAATGAATATTAATGGCTTGGAGCTTTATTTTAAACATGTATTCAAATTTACTGAAACTCAATCTCCACCTGTGTTAAGTAGGAACGTGTAAAACATGAACTCTACCGGTTGATGTTTAACTAAATTAACAAAAGAGCGTTTGAAGAGCCCTTTAAAATGACTGGTATTGCATGCTGGGTGATGAATTTGGAGGAAACACATTGAGTCATCTTCAAATTGACAGATGCAGAATCTCTCCACGGGACTCTTCACTGTGGCTTAGTGCTCGAGTGAAAAAATAGATTTTACCAAGTTTAATCACACGCTATTACAAGGCAGCTTTTATCATTGCCTTCCACTGTGTAAGTGCTGGTGTCTTCACTAGTTCATTACAGACACTTGTGATTCTGCAGCACTCTTCTCATGTGTAATTGCATGGTTAGCTTTCCTCTGCAGCTTCCTACACACACTCTGGTGCAAATTATTTCCAATTCCAGTTTCCTTTCGAGAGCGATGCTGCAATTACAGAAATCTGAACATCCTGGTAATTTTCATCCTACGATTTTCATTTTTGTTGAAAAATGCTGTGCAACTAATAGAGCTTTCTTTCTGGGAAATTCCTCAGAAAACTTTTCTTTGAAACTTTTCTTTAGTACAGAAATCCTCCTTCCATTAAGTTTAGTTGGGTACTTGATGGACAGTGAACTCTGTGGGTCTGACAATCTGATTAAATGCACTTTTGGTGAAACACCTCTGTTGATTTCTGTGATCAAAAAACATCCACTGACAGGCAAGTACACAGGCTTTCAGAGAAATTACACTTCTATGTTCACTTAGAATTTCTTGTTCTATATGAAGAACAAATTACATTTTATATAGCATACATAAAAATGCCATATTTGTGAATGATTATTAAAAATGATTTATAATCAATAGTAATGGGTACTGCACATATTTTCTTTAAATGGCGAAATACTTTTTTCTCTACATAAAAAGAGACCAAAAAGCCACAGTGGCTGCCAATATTATCTATTTAGGCAGCAGAATTCGCAGGCTTTGTAAATGGCCAGCTCCTGGCCTTTTGTGTGCCTCCATTCATTATCACCACAAAGCGGTTGATGTCTCCCCTCTCTGCCTTTTCTGTGCTAAGCACCAGGCGCACCACCCTGTCCATTACAGGCCTGTGACGCGTGCAGCCTGGGAGATGGCCAAACAGAGAGGAATGTTAGTGTGGAGTTAAATTAACAAGCTGCATCTTTGTGGAATCTGTAGAGCCAGTCAGAGAGACAAGATGTATCTCCGGTAACCGAGGTCTGATTATTTGTTAGCGGTGAATTTGCAGCTTTTCGCCTGGTGGTTTTGCTTCTATTAATCAGCTGACAGGCTGGTGTAGTCAAGTTACGGTCCAAGGAACTCAATTGTTGTTTCTCAGCTATGCAATTAGTAGACACTCTATATGCTGAACGTGAGTAAGGAGACTTTTTAAACACAGGGGCTCCATTTCTACTCCTCCTGAATAAACTAAATCTAAACTAAATCATTATATAAACTGATACAAAGACCTCATGAAACAGTCAAATTTGAGAATAGGAGACGACATGAAGATGAACAACATAAGTAACCTGCACTTGAAATTATGACGTGAATAGATCTTCAGCTCTTTCTCTCTTTCCCTAACACACATGCACGCACACACTCCTGCGCACACACACACACACACACCGTAATTACTCCTCAATCCATACAAATTGAATGAAGCCAGAACCGTGGTCTAAGAATATAGACCATAATTAATAAATTACAGCCACTCTACTCAATCACTCTCCACTTTGGGGACATATAGACATCTCATTCTCCTCAGAGTAATTGACTGAGCCCATAGAAAACACACCTAGTGCCATTTGCGGATGCATCTGGTGCCACTTCTTACAAACAAACAGACGCCTGAGTGAAACTGTGGGTCATATCACAGATCTTCTACCCTGTGTGTTTACAAGTAACAAATCAAAAGCATGCATTATTTCTGGGCTCTGAAAATACGCCTGGGGGAGCTATCAAGTTTCTTCGCCACCCCCCAAGCTTCCCCTCGCAGCTGCTGCACACGAGCGAAGATCTTTTTTTTTTCTAAAGACGGACCGGGTGACATGGAGTCTAAAGGGGTAAAATCTTAAAATGTTTTACTTGAGTTCATTGTTGGTTATTGCAGCTGAATGCTTAAAATCTAAAAATGGGAAACAATATATAGGCCTAGTGTATTTGAACATACCAAGTGAGGTAAAATATACACCATAACAGAATATTAACCATATATTCTCTCAGTCACATTTTTTTGTGAATTACAGGGAGGGGGTTTGCCTCGCACTGCCTCCATTTACAAATATTTCTTTGAAAATAATATATTTTGTTGTCGCTGTGTGTGTCCCCTTGGGCTACAAAAAGGCCCACTGGAGACTGTCTAATGATTATAGGGTCATGTATCAAATACACAGCAGCTGGAGGCAAGAGGGGAGAGAGTACATACAGTCTGGATGTTGGGGGGTGGGCGAACTGAAGCCTGAGTGGAGTCTGTAAGGAAAGCCCAGAGTGTTTGGGTGCTGAGGGTGGGTGTGAAATCTGTAATGGATGCTGACCAGGGGTCGTACTCACTGGACCTTAAGAGCTCTGACCTTTGTCTGCCTAACATTTACTTCATTGAACACATAACAAGCAGCACTGAAGCCCTGTTGCACAGACAAAATTGATGATGCTTTTATGTAAAAATGTCACCCAAAACAACTATCATTGTGTGTAAATATCATATTCACTCAGAATTACATTCATTACCAAAGTGACAGTTACGATTTCCTTCCCTGTCACCTGGAGACACAACATCTACTTAGTTAGCCAAATCCATTCATTTCCCTGGAATAAAATAAACAATAATAATCCAAAACCGATCTGAGAATGTGAATAAGCTCAAATGCTGCCTTTAAGACTGTGCAATTGCCTTGATTCAATCAAGTGAGCTAATGAGTACTTCGCAGGCAGGCAGAATGACTTACCTCGATGAAAAACTGAAGAGTTAAAGCAGTAATTAACACCACAAGGAGTGTTCATGGAAATGATCTGAGAGAGCACACTAAAGTGGCGGTAGGCTTAAAAAAAAAATCCCTGTTTGTTTTTTTTTCTGGAAAAAGAACCACGTGTTACTTCTAAATAAATAAAACCTGTAATTAGTAGGATTTCTTACAAAAATTAACTCTGTCGTGCTGTGAAAAAACAGTAAAACCTGAACATTTCTTTAACTGAACACCAAATTGTATTGCAATCACTTAATCTGATAATATACAGTAATATCCTGACATTTCTTAATTAAATATAGCCCTAATTGTTTTCAAATAACTGTAAAATATTTGTCATGCTCTGCACTCTTCAGCCTCAATCCAACCTGTGTTATTCTAGTTCCCAGAACAAGAGGAAATTTTTGGAAATTGAGTGAGGCAGTCATAAAGTACTACTGCCACCTGCTGGTCATCTGGTTCATTCAACTCTCATTTTACAGACCATCTCTGGTCCTGGTGGCTCATCAGACGAGCTCAGTGGACTGACCTGAGGAGCGTGTCCCAGCAGGGCCCACAGCGAATCAGCCGACAGGGTCTTGACTCTGGAAAACTCGAGCGTGTCCGTCTCCTGGCGGTTGAGAGCAATGTACGGGCAGCCCTGGAAGTCTCCTTTAAGCTGCTCGCCACAGTGGAGCCGCACCAGATCCCACGTTCCCACACCCCTCAGGACCTCCCGCACTGACTCCATCTGCCTGTACGACAGATGACCTGCAGCACAAAAACATATTAAAAAAACAATAAGTTGACCTGGTAGCTTTTACTGCCAGAAGCCTGCTTAATTGAATCACATTATGAAAGTGTAAGCTATCTTTTTATATGGAAACAAGTGAAAAAAACAGATGAGGGGCAGAGAGAGATGGGGTAACATTCAACAAATGTCCCTGGTAAAATTAGAACCGGGGTCCTTAGGATTCATGGTGCAGCGCCTTGTTTCCAAAACATAATGGCTGTTTCAGAATTCCTGAAATAAATGTCATTATCCTCATATCATTATCATGAAACAAGACAGAATAAGGCCGACCACTATGCTAGAATCAAGAAAAACAATACTGAGGATTAAAAATTCTTGAAAAACTTTAGAATTAGCAGCAATCAAGTTAATATATTTTCTTTATATTAGTGCAGTAGTCTGTTTCATTCAGTATTTTTGAAACAAGCTGATCTGGAAACAGGTTGAAACGTCTTACATGTTTTAGGACTCAGTAATAAACACAAATATCACACCAAGATGGAAATAATTTCACATAATTTTATATATTTTTTTTAAGTCCCTCTCACCAGACAGCCAGGAGGGAGTCAGTGCATCTGATATCCAGGCCATGTAGCCCTCCCTGAAAGATCTGAGGAAGTCATCTATCTGGCTATGGGAGACCAGCTCCCTCCTCTTCCTCAGCTCCTCATCCAGCTCGCAGTCTGGAGAGAGGAAGATAACCTTGGGGAAGAAGAGGCTTTGGCGCACAGACACCCCACTCCTCTTCAAGTGGCCACATAAGTTAGCCGTCTTGGTCTGGAGAAGAAAAATGCATCTCTCAGTTAGTTTTGGATTCATCATTTAGTCTATAAAATGTCAGGAAACAATGAAAATGGCCATCATTAGGACTAGTGCCAGATTATACACTCTTTTTTGGGCTGCTTGTGTATAAACAACATATAAATTGAAAGCTGATTTTGTAGAAAAATACAATTTCTATCTTTTAATGCAAAGTACAGAAACAAAGTATTGTTTTAGCAATGACCTATGTCTTGAAACAACTCAACTTATATATATATATATATAATGTATATACTGATATAATAAAGAGAAAAGGTAGAAAATGATTAATCGACTATGAAATTGTTTATTAATGTATTAATCAAATTGTTTAAACATTAGTTAAATCAATCCTGAGTGTTTATTAACCCAGAAAAGAGAGATTTGTCAGTGTTTGCTAACATTCGCTCAGTATCCACTTTCCAATTACTAAAAAGGGCCCATTTAAGGAAATTATACAACTTTAAACTGGCGGTCGAGCTGTATCTGCTTTGTGTAGATTAATGCAGTTAATATGTCCAATCCAAGCAGAACTACTTAAATAATGCAGTTTGTGTTTGCCATCAGACTCTTCTGTCAAGCTCCCAGTCCAAACTGAGCATCTATAGAGATGGAAATGAATGACTCCTAACAGACCCAGGCACATAAGGTGACAGCTGTGTTTAGGCACCTGCCTGCTTTCACCCCCCACCCCCTGTGAACATAATTATGGCCTTTCAAATGAAGAGCAACCACTTGGGAAGTTTAGGAAGCACTGTTGTAGTGTTTGAAATTTCCATATAAATTGTTATGGTGACTCAGAATCTCTTAACCCGGCTGGAGTTTGGATGAAAACAATGTACTGGACAATTGATTGGACCTTGGACACAAGTGTGCCAGACAGTTTGACATTTAGGTTTTCATGATGGTATTTCAACATTTTTTTTTTTACCATGATAGCTTTGAGGGGATCTTCAATCTGCTCAATGCAGGTATTGGTAAAGTTTTGGTCCTCTTCTTTCACTTGCACATGCCAGTTTTGGTTGTGAGCCGACACTGTACCTCTCCAGGGTTTTACATCCATGCAGAAGATCCCCTGGCCTTTATAAAAAGAGAAAAACATTACACCAAGTAAAGATCACAATAGCGATATATATTGTTATACATTTTCTGGACATTCATTTGAGAAACTATTTATAGATAAAATAACGGGATGGGAATTAGCATTGAAATGTATTAACTGACTTAAATATAGTGATATTTTAAAACAAATACCTCAATACATAAGGAAATATGTAATGCAGTGATCACTACTGGTGCTTTTGGAACACTTTCATACAGTAGAAAAGCACAGGTGTAAATAATAAAATCAATGATGGCTGAATTCTATTTAGCTGCTTCGGTCTCAGGGTCTCGGTATCGTACATGCTGACTCACTGTCACCACTGGAATAGAACAGAGCTGTTACTAATGTTATTAATAACATGTACTTTTCCTACATGATGTCATGATGACAAGACAAAATGTCTGCTGTCAGAATGCTGCTCACTTAAATGTAACACAGCCTTAAAGACCTGGAAAGTAAATGTACAATATATCTCAGTATTATAACCATATTATGATATTATAACATTCTGAATCCTATACCACAATATCAGTATCATATTAGCTGTTTACCTGGCTCTATCATGAAATGCCATTTTAATCTAGATGTCAACCAAGTGGAAACCTCTGTGGCTGGCAAATGAAACCAACACCAAAGTTTCTCAAATGTCCACTTGAGGCTGGCTTCAGAAGTGAGTCAATCTCCATAAAACCCGATATTAAATTGCCCAACTTTATAGCAGAAATAAACAGGCTTACAGCCTGATACAAAGAAATAATTTTTGGTCGGGAGCCGGCGGAGTCAGGACTGCCAAGATGGCGATGGACATAGACGACCGCACTGAACTTCACAACGGCTCTTCAGAAACCAATGGGTGACGTCACGGAGACTAAGTCTGTTTTCAATGATACAGTCTACGATACCAACCTGTGAGGATAACAATGTTGATGTCATCTTTGGTGGTCTGAAACTGGTTGGGGATACGCAGATTGCAGTAAACATCTTCATTTCTCAGCCCGGTGAGTTTCCTACAGTAAAAGTACACAGACAAAAGAAAATATTAGGTTAGATTTTGTCCAAAAGAGCACTTCATGCATAAAAACCAAAGTTAAAGCTGCATTAACTTATTTTATTTTGGCCACTTGGGGGCAGTGGAACAAACTGCACAACATTAAGATAATATCTAAGTTGAATGTGTTGACACTGTTGAACAGTTGCCTATTTACACGTCCAGCAACATTATTTGGAGTGATGTTTCTGTCCATCCCATGAATGTCAGACCGATATTCACTCTCTTTCTACTTCTATTTTAGTCTCTACCAACGCCTGAGGGAAATATCTCGCTCATTAGCTGCTAATGCTCCACTATGTTTCACCAGCTAGTTGCTAACTTTGGTTGTCTGCTGTTTGGTGCTATGCAGGAAGCATAGCAGCAGTTTTATCAGAAACAAAGGGGTTGATGTGAAACAAAACAGCAAAGTGGCGGATGTAAAACTGGCTTAAGATGGCTTAAACTCTCCATACAAGCTTATTGGGAGCTGCACAATTGGAGTTCTAAGTGTCTGTAGGTTTTGTAAAAAAAAAAAAAGATTAATGCAGCTTTAAGTTTACACAATCCTTACCTGACATGTTGTAAAACGTCAGGTAGTGTCAGTGTCTGATGTGGGCTTTGGCCTTGAGCCCTTTCTGAAGCTTTGGAGCTGAGATGAAACTGGGTGAACAGGCTTCCAAGCTGAGGCATTCTAGTCTCAATCTGAAAAAATAAAAAACAAAACAGATTAACTGAGAAGGCAGTTTGGTTAAGAGTCAACGCATACAGTGAAACAATGCAGCTAAAGGAAATTATTTGTATTCTAGCTTCAGATGCCAACATGGAGTTCTAGTCAAATCCAACATGTTTGTTTACTAGTTTAACTAAATCCAACTTTTAGCTAAACAAATTAAACGGAAACCACTATGTCCATTGCTTCAGTACTTGTTGTGCTTTAAAGGCATCCTGAAAGCATGCTAAACTGCCACCCCCCCCAGGCTTTACAGCTTTGTTGACAACACTTGAACGCTTGGACTTGAACTTCAGGACCCTGTGAAGAGAACAAAAGAGCAGAGACAGCACCGCGCGCTCAACTCACACGAGCTCTAAAACAAAGCAATACATACTGTCGAAGTCTCGCGCGGTATAAAGAGCCTTTCAAGAGGAAGAAAATGAGGGAATTCAGCTGGACATTGTCCGGTCTCTCTTTCCAAATGCTGAGCAACGTAACTCTATCCAGGAATAGAAAGATGTTTCACAATTTCACCGCACCCCCCTCTCCCTCCTCCTCCTCCTCCTCCTCCTCGTCCTCCTCTCCAGCAGCACTTCCAGTGTTCCTCGAAGAAGTAAACAACAGACCACGTGCGCCATGTGCAGCATCATATTTCGCTCACGCAGACACGACGTCAGAACACGTCACTCAACCCTGCAGTGTTTGCATGATGCATTCAGGGAGCGATTCCTGTTATTTTCATGTGATGCCTTGGACTGAGAACCTGCCTTACAACGAGTGACAGAAGACATGTTATAACAGCACAGTTGAAAAATCTTCTTTTATAAGTAAAAGTACATATGGGAATTTGTGCACTGGAATTTTTATTTAAGTAAATGTATTCTATGTATAATGTATGTATTTGCAGTACAATTTACTTAAAAACATTAAACATTAACATTAACATTAAAGGACAAGTAGGATTTAGTGGCACCTAGTGGTGAAGTTGCAGATTGCAACCAACTGAATACTTCCCAAAATGTCAAAGCTTATATTAGTATTATAAATCAAGAAATGTTATTTGTCATTATACGACACAAGGTTATGCAACGAAATGAAGGTTTGCAGTCCCTTCATGCTACACACATAGAAAAAGCTGATTAAAGTTATAGAACAAATATAATTTAATTATATATATGTATAAACACACGTATGTTTTATGGGACTCAGTCAAAAATTATTAAATTTCAGGGTTTTTTTGATAAAAAAAATTAAAATTTTGACAATTTGCACTGTGTGAATGGTGGTTTTGTGTTTGAAGAGATGTTTGTTTTATTTTGCTTCTGGGATATGTTTCTTACTTGTTCGATTAATAATCCTGATTTATAACCCTCCATTTTATCTATAATTGTTGGTTTGGGGATTTCTGTTTGGCATAAATCATCATGGAATTTAAGATATTTTACAAAATCTTATACCTTATAAATACAAGATTATATTGTTAGTTCAGTGCCAAGAGCTACATATCTGATCACTTTTCTTTATATCTGATCAATACGTGCCTCCTCAAACAACTTTGGGACTAAAAAGTAGAGACAGTGATAGTATTAATATTTTGCAGTCCGGCCTTTAAAGTGAAATATGGAATATTTCAGATAGCTTTATAGCTGGATCAGCATTGAGTTATAGTTATATGTATAATCCAATTTATTCTAAGATATATGGTTAATTTTACAATACAGCTTTGTAAGATAAAGGTGAATTAAAGAATAAAACTATTTATAATTACAGGTGACCATTGAGAGCACAGAGAGCAGACTTATCACAACAATGTGAGAGGTTTATCAAAACATTGGTTGAAAATAATGAGATTTTACATTTCGTAGCATATGGGAGAACACTGATGAAATATATATTGTGCTTTTTCTTTTCTCCTGAACATGTAGATAGTCTACTAAGAATGTTTCTTGCACATCCAACAGGACTCTCACATCCTGCACGAGCCTACAGAGAGGATATTACAAAAATGATGAAGAATATTTAATTCAGCAGTAAATATACAGTGAATATCTCAATGTGGTGATAAACAATATCCGGATAGCACAAAATACTATGAAAGAACTTAATATCAAGAACAGATAGCCAAATCAGTTCATATGGGCTCAATGGAAGCCAATAAACAGAGGCACTCTGCCTCTCCTGACCTTCACTTCTGGTTGAGATCGGGGCGATAAAGCAGGCGCAACCTCAATAAAACCCATACAATGGACTAAAATAAATAGATATTAAATTAAAGCAGAGGCAATACTGGCTGAACTGCTGCAGGAATTCGAGAACAAAAGCTCCTTTGTGGAGTTTAATATTGTCTACAATCACTGTCTCATGATACATTTCCAATCATTTTCATCTCTTGCCTTGACGTATCAACACATATAATCATCTTGTATTGGAACTTGCAAATGACTCGTGTGTGTGAGCAGCCACGTTTATATATTAAATGTGCTTCATGCTCCTAGTTTGGCCTTTTCGGTTGGAGTTAATATCAAATTCATAATCTCTCTCATCTCTGGCTGTCCACTGAGGAGGGGTTTGTGGTGTCAATGAGTGCAATGCTTCTTCTCGCACACTAACTTTACCCCGACTACATTTTATGTTCTTTTAGGCATTATTATTTCAGAATTAGCAATGGTTTTGGTGTCAATACACATACTTCAGCTGCAAGATCCATGTTGTTGTCTTCAGCCTTTTGTCATGGACTAAAATACAGACCCTCTTCTGGTCCGCTGCATGCTTCAAGTGGTTCCTGAAGCCTTGTTGCCATTGTCAGCGTTAATGTAATTTTCACCTAATGCACCTGAAGAGCTCCATTGTGTGTGTGAGGAGTTGCTGAGGGCTTTCAGGTCCCCTCTAAAGTGTAGTTAGGCATCAGAGTTCATACTTGGGGAGCTTAGCTACTATTGTATAGAGGGCTAAGTGACCTTAGTAGAAAGAAACAAGCATAGTCTGGAGAATGATAGTGGTATGAATTTCATGTATTTGTCAGAATCAGACCGTAATGTACAAGCAGATGATATTCAGTTTCTAGTGCTGTTAAAAAAAAAGATCATAATTTTTCATGCTGACGATATTTCCATTTTCAATCTTTCAAATCAAATTTCTCATTTGCAGAAGTAATGGCTACATGACATCGCTGATGCTCTACTCACTAATTTTTGCTCATTTCCTTTGAATTATTAATATGAGAGATTCTCCATATGCTCTCTGAGGATTCTTGTCCATTCGTTTCGGGGAGAATTAGCATTTTACAGTGAAGAGTATAAAGAGCTTAACTGCCCCAATCAAACCAGGTGATTTAAATCCTGTCTAATCAAGATGGTTAATAGGGGTTGCAGCTGGATGACCTGAAGTAAATGGCCTGAAAATGTTCTTGGGTCTCAATCACCTGTATAATTAGGGCCATTTTTACCTGAAAAAGCATGGGTGCTATGAAGAGGTTTCAAAATAAGACTGTAAAAATTAGGTGAAATAACCCTTTTGGGGGTGTTTTTGGCTAAATTGCTGAATTACTAACAAAACAGACATCTAATAACCCCACTGATATAATAAACCCAGTTAAACCTGGACTCAAAAATGAAGCGTGAATGTGTGAAAAACAGTTTTGGTATCGACCCTGGAGAGCCTTCTTTGTGACTGGCCTGCCTCAGTAATTAGTTATGCCATATGAAGAGGTAATTTGTATGCTAAAGTTTAATTGTTCAATTATCACTGGATGTGAGAGGAGGCCTTGATGCCATTTCATCATGTTTGAAAATAATGTTGAACCCCTCATGCCACATATTCTAATAGTTGGCAATTACAGAGAGAGCCCTCTAACTAAGTTGATTGATGCAGGCTGGCCCTGCTGAAAAGCCTTTGCTACCTGCCTGGTGCAGTCATTGGCAGTGAAGAGTTGGTCTATTCAGCCTGCAGAGCTGAACCAGCCGGGCTCTCACTGAGCAAAAGGACCTCAACTAGCTGCTGACAGACAGCATAAACACCAACTGTATAAGTACTGAGGAGGACAACATGTTACAACAACATTATTACAAAGTAAACAAGAGAAGATTAGTTGAGCATTCATTGTTATGAGGAAGTCCCCATAAAGACACTTATTTTTGTTTCTTCGTGCCATGAACAGAAGAAAGAAATTAGTTTAAATGATCATCAGCATTTTACATAATGTCCTGAAACTTTGCATTGCACCCATTTCACTATTTGCATGTTTACGTCCTCTGAATGCAGTTTCTAGCTCAGTAGTTTGTTTTTCTCTGTATAGTGATCACTCAATGAAGTGAACAAAAGATATATCTTGTTTGTATTGTTACTCTGAAAAAAAGCATCACTACTACTGAAAAGCAACTGTCAAAGTCTAACATATATATATACTTCCACAATAATGTGAATCATCTATATAACAATTTCTATTTTGTTAATTTAATTTACCATAACTATTATATAGAGAATGAAGGACAATGATAATAAACAAGACAATTAAAGCCATCTAACATCAAGACAGTTAGTTAGTTAGCATGTGTATGGCAGTACAAAATAAATGAAGTACAGCATTTAGAAGTGTAGTAAAGCAACAGAATTGACAAATATGTAATAATAGTGGTAAAGATAAACAGTGTTTGCTTTTTAAGTATTGTGTGGGACACCAAATTGCATTTAATCCAGCTCTACAGGAAGTAAGTAAATACAAATAAAAGCGTATCTCTGTTCATGATGCTCGTCTTTTGGAGGTATGTGTAATACAGACATTTATCATGTAATTACAGCTCCACAATCAGTTACTGATGACCTGGGTTGATGAACAATGATTAGTCTATTTCAAGCTTTTCAGGGGCCCAGATGGGAATCCAGGAGACAAAAAGGGGCCCCTTCACTCTCACACAGCAGCTTTTCAAGATTCTCATTAGTGCTCTAAATTGAACCATATGTGTCTGATTTGTAATTAGCTCCTATAGAACGAGGGGTGACATGATGTCTTTGACAGAGAAAAGGTCTACTCTATTAAAGGCCACTGTCTTCTCAACAATAATAATAGTTATTTTGGCTTTTTTTGTATACAGATATTCTTTTTTTTCATAAACAGTTTTTTTAATTTATTTATGAATAAATAATATAAGTTTTTGTGAATTTAGGATGGACCACACAAGCTTTACACAAATGTACAGAGGTTGAACTACTTCAAGACTCAAAAGCCACTACAAGCTTACACATTAGGAATTAAATAACTGCAGTGAACAACATTTAGTTTATGTCATACAGAGGACCACTTGAACTCCTCGAACTACATGATCCCTTCCTGCTTTAGTTTACAGAAATATTCCTTTTGACAAAAGAAAACTGTCTGACATGATGTTCATGCTGTCGAGCAGGGTACAGTTCACATGCTTTTGTCAGTCTGTGGTTACACTAGAGGTGTAGCTCTTGTGGAGCTAATTTAGTGGTCGTGTAGACCTGTTTTAGATTCAAGAATCACATATTTTGGGCCACGTAGAGCAGGTCAGCTGAGAGTGTGGACCCTAAAAAGTGATGATTGGTGAGATACACAGTTTCATAGTCCCTCTAACCAACTTATTTTAGAAACTTAAGAGATGATCACTCCAGGGTTGAATATCTTCCACCTGTGTGTGTAATAACAGCATGTTAAACAGGTTTTATCCACAGACTGTGTCACTAAGCACAAAGCTGGTGTACGTGGCTTTTCCTGTTTCAAAAAGCAGCAAATAAAACATCAAATGAATATTTTTTATGATCCAAGATCAGTTTGAAAGTCACCTGCTTACCAATTCACTAAGGAGGTCATGTTTTCAGTCCTTTACAAATAGATATCTACCAAAACTTCTCACAGTTTGAGCCCCAAAGAGATAAAATTATCTAATGTTTCACACAAAAAATTGATTGAGAACATTCCAAAAATAAATATAGATGTTTGCAGTTTGATTTGGAACCACTGGACTAAACTACCTTATATAAAGTAGTTCCTGCATCAGTATTAACAATCTAATACTGTCATATACGAATAATATATCAATCATAGGGGACATCTGCAGAACCAGTACTTTTACTTTTGACATTTGAATTTTGCTGATACTTTTATTGAAGTAGGACTTTAAACACTGTTACTTTTACTTTTTTAATAGTATTTTTATATTGTTGTACTGGTATTTTTATTAAGGTAAAAAAATCTGAGGAATTTTTCCACCACTGACACATGTATCCTAGTATGGCGAATACAATTTAATGTAATTATTAAAGTAGTAAAAAGTAAATATGATTTCTAGTTAACCAACAGCTTTGGGGGTGAACGTTTATTTTCATTTCAGGTGATGAAATACTATGAACATTCTTCTTCACTTGAACAACATGTGGCAGCAACAGAAACAGCCCCTTTGATGAGTGATTTGTAAAACCAGAGGTATAACAACAGGTATTTTCAGCTCTTCCCAAACAGAAAATGCCCCTTTCATGTTCCTCCAAGTTGGTACTCACAATCTGAAACAAGGGTGCAATTGTGGTTGTCACCAAACAATGACATTTTTTCTTTCTTTCACTCTCTAAATTCCCCATATCATCTCTACACAGATGAGCAATTTGTCTGTCATGAGGTCTGGGGCATCGGCCCACTCCAGGCCTATTTCACTGACAACACTGTTATTAGCGGTAAGCCGAGCCAGTGGCAAATGAATCTGCCTACTGTTCAGGAGGCCAGGGCTCTTTTCAGCGATTAATTTGATAAATATATTAATTATGAATCTGGATGACAGTACAATCAGATTGTCAGGCTTCCAGACTTGGCCTTTGTGATAAGTTGGCTTTGAGATTGGGTCTCCTCGGGTTTCAGGAGCTGTCATCCCCGGGGCTCAGCCTCTTATCAGCGCCTGACCCATTCACTCGGTAATTTCCTGTGTGTTGTAATTAAATGGAGGCTTTCTGATTGCAAGTGACTCTCTTTAAGAGGTGCTTCTCAGGTTTCAGGTGAAAGGGATGTTTAATGGACTGGCTGTGTCCCCTGCCCTCTGCAGGACTCAATAGGCACTGAATGTTCTATTTACGCAGCAGTACATGTACCTTTAATGCATCTGCTTTAATGTGGAAATCTTGTTAATAGTTTATGCTGAAGGAGAACCTTCTCAGATCCTGTATCTGATCTACAGTGTTTGTCTATCTGGGCATATTCCAATGCAAGCTGGTTTTCCTTATCACCAAATAGCTCAAAGTTAGACAAATCTGGACTAACAAGATATTTTTATAACTCACTACAGCCATATTCAGCACAAAACCAGTTACCAATCAATTATAAAAACCTTCTCTTTGCACTTTGAAACATTACCTGAATGATGGTCTGTTTATTGGTATGCTGGGACCTTT
The DNA here is from genome assembly GCF_004916995.1 of Morone saxatilis. NCBI lineage: Eukaryota > Metazoa > Chordata > Actinopteri > Moronidae > Morone > Morone saxatilis. The sequence goes on along the minus strand of NW_023339651.1, from coordinate 7,556,211 downwards.
TGGCTACCGCTTAGAAGTTTAAGAAATCCTGTGCTGGCTGCTGACAGTAGATTATGGACATTTACTGTAGGCGCTGACTCTACCCATCCATCTCCGCTGGGATACTGTTTCAGAACTGGCAGACAGACATCCTGAGCCTGGCGTGGGGCCTTCAGCAGCAATCCTCTGTCACTATAGTCTGCAAATGTCTACAAAGAAGTGGAAGTGTTAAAAAAAAAGTAGTGCCTCAGAAGCAAATGCAAAAAAAGTTTGGACTTTGACACGTTGTTGCTGAATTATTTCTGTGCTTGAGATAAATAAAACATGTGTATCACAAAAGATGACTAAGACAAATTCTTATTGAAGTAACAGGTTTTATTTGCACTGTAAAGTCCAGCTCTAAGCTGACAAAGGAAAAAATTTATGATCAATAATTATAACTGCTTCACAACCTGCAAGTAACAGCAGCATCAATAATGATTGTGTAACATAAAGAATAACGATGGAGAAATAAATAACAATGTTTATCCCACAACTAAAGTTTAACTGTATAAAGAAATTATTTCAATAAAAAACTGAATCCCAGATTTACAATTTTTTGAGAGCTAGAATTTGATGAATCCGTATCTTCCTTTTGGTAAAAAGTAAGACTTTACAAGAGGAACCACTCAAATTTACACACATTAACTCTGCTTGATAATTTCCTATTTTAATTCACCAGTAGTAAAAACCCTTATTCTCTAGAGTGGGATTGAATGAAAGCTTGAATTAGCTCAACTGCACTGCCTCTGAAGGCACAAAAGGTTTCCCTGCCGCCCTCTTTCACTTTTCCTCTCTGGTATCACCAAGGCCTATAATTAAAATCACGTTTTTTCATACGGCCAGTGAGCGCCATTAATTCAGAGAGTAGTGCCATTATGGAGGTTGTGGCTCCCAGGGTAGCACTGGGAAAGAGGTGGGGCAGTGGCTTTTCAACATTAATGGCCCCCGTGTGTGCCTGCTATTAATCTCAACAAGGAGTGAAGTGGCTTTAGCCCAGCTGCAGAAGCAGGACAACGCCTGCCAAAATACTGCAGAGATTAAACAGAGTTTTGTCTTGGGGCCTTTATTCTGACCTATGACATGTAAATAGGATCTAACTGTGGGCTCACCTTTACTTTCCATTACTTTGTCCATAAAATCAGGAGTATTGTTCTAACACTTTCCAGCATGGACAGCCCTTATCTTTTACAAAGGGACACCTTGTTATATCTTGTAGTATTAAAAAAAACATGATCGTATTTCAGCTTGCCAAACAGTCTCTTGGTTGAATGCCCAATCTGTAGGTCACCTCTTGCTTACTTTCAAAGGTGTCAAATAATTTATATGACAAGCAGGACATGCAATTTACAAATACCACTCAACAAGACATAGACTATAAATAGCAGGAACATGACAAGTTGAAGAAAAAAAAAAAAAACAGCACTGACCTTGCTCTGCCACAAGGAGGAACCACTGATTAGAATTTGCTGCAGTCGTAGTTCATTGCTCCTTCAACAGACAGGCTTTAAGTCTGTTTGTAATACCGCAGGGTTTCACTAGATGGCAGGAGTGCATGATTTAATGACCAAGCTTCTGTCATCCTTAAACTGACCTTCCAAGATAATCTCTTTTATAAACCACCACCTGAACAAACAGGAGTCACAGTTTTTCCTTTTCAATCTGGCCAGCATTGCTAAACTGTAAAGCAGATTTCTATATATAATAACTTAGGTGATTATAAGTCATATTATTTGGTGATGAATCCCAAATGTTTGTGTAACAATAACTGGCTCCATCACATTCCTTAGAAACTTAATATAGCTTATTTTTAAGTGTCTGATCAAGTTTCCATCTGCAAAGTCTCATAAGTATCACTGAAAGAAACAGTTAGACCCACCTTAAAAATGAGTTAATGGTTACATCACTGTGTTAGAGCTGCATGCTTGAGAGGGGACACCAGAGGTTAATTGCGGTCTTGTGCAAGCTAGATAGAGCTGCTTCATGCAAACAGAGGGAAAAAAACAAATTACTGTACATATTCATGTAATCATGCTGATGTGAAATTAATTTTCTTCACAATCTGCTGTCATCCCCTTGTTGCATTCTATTCATGCTGGCTACGCTAAGCCGGAAATAAAAGAATAATTACGCATTAGTGTTTCTAATTAAGGTTTCTCTCAAAGGTGAATGGAACGCTGATGAAATTTTTTAAGGATTTATTTAATTACTGTGAAATCAAATTAGGGGAGCAAATTAATCCTTGCAGTGAATTAGATCAGTGAATGAGAAAATTGACTTTTCAACACAAAGCAGTAAATGATAGGGCAGGATTGGTATAAAACACAGACACGCGGCAGGTTTATGAGCTCAGATGATTATCAAGGATGGATGGCAACAGCTTTTGTTTAGCTGAAGATGTCCACATGGACCACATTTACATGTAGGTGGGCAAAGCATTCATACAAATCCAGAGGAGCAATTATCAAATATTTGTTTATCTCAGAGAGGCCCTTGGCTCCTCAGAGTTCATCAATTTTACTCCTAGATGCTCCTGCACCTTGATTTATCCCCTTAGTGACTCTACAGCGATGCTGTTGCCTCCCATCACTGTATTTTCTAGGCTTTCCCACAATGCACTCTGAAAATATGTCTAGTTGTTGCAGTTATATGAAGGTATCCCAGAAAACTAAAATCAAATTTTCCATAGTGCATCAAAGCATGGCAATACATTTCTTACCTTTTAACATAAAACTGTTACTTGAGAATGGTGATGATAAATTATATGAACATAGATACTGTAAAGGAACAGTTTGATACACTTAATGGTTTTCTTGCAGAGAGCTAGTACAGAGCTAGAACCAGGAAGTGATTAGCATAGCTTAGCATAAAGACTGGAGGCAGGGGGAAACAAGTAGCTTGGCTCTGTTCAATGTCAAAAAATATGCTTTTCCTGCACCTCTAAAGCTGAATAGTTCACACGCATCTAGTTTGTGTAATTCATACACAAAAGCAGGAGAGGACCAAATGGTGTAAAGGTTTCAAGATAGTAGAGATTAACTAGAAAGTCAAAAATGACTTAAAAGGGACTGTCGGTCAATTTTATGGATATGGATGAATCCAAGTTACGATGACTGCACTGCTTATAGTATGGAACATGGGAGTTGTAGTAAAATAACTGTTGCTTCTTCTTTTAGCAACTTCTATGGTGATTTGTCTTAAAATATGGAAAGTACACCTCAGGGACCAATCAAAGAAATTCTGTATTGAGAGATTGCATTGAGTTCCAGATGCTAGTGGAACAGAGGCTAATCCGGACAGGATGTTATGACTTCGTCTCTCTATAAGAGTATTTTCCAAAATATCAAACTATTGCTTTAAGTCTGCATTAGTAAACTCTTCATTTTTCCATTTGAGAGTGACAGGGTTGCAGATGATTGTCAATGTGAGGGGTACACTTAAGACTGAGCTGATCTCAGTGAGTTTGCTGCATGTCTGTCTGTCATGCTTAGTAACTTCTAGTGTGTTTTCTGTTCGCTCTCAAGCCTGGTCCACACAGCATGCATGAGCAGTGCATGATGGCTGCCTCGCTGAACAGCCAGCCCAATCTTTCTATGTTGAGTTTACCTTTGAAAATACAATATAATAAAACCCTTGCTCTGCCACACGCATACACTACACACACAGGCAGTGTGGAGCTGGTTCACTAAGGTGCTCTACCCAAGGGAAGAAAATCTGTATTCCTTAAGGGCATCGCCCTGTTAAATCAATCCAAAATTGTATGGACTTTTTTACTGTCTAAGCAGGTTTCAGTTCTAGTTAATTGGTTTCTAGCTTTGGGGGGTAAAACAGTTAATATTGGCAAATACTGATTGCAAGCTAGGCCACAAAAATCATTTTACCTTCAAGGGGGAATTCTAACTTTCTTATATTTTTAAAGATCAAAATGAATAAACATTTGGGGTAGTAAAAATAATGGCTATTCTCTCAACACATGAAGTAACTCAAAAACAAGAGAAATACATTGAAAACATACATTTACTGGGATCAAATAAAGGTCAGAGTTCAAAGACTTTTAGTCCTTTGCTCGAGGCTTTATATAGACTGGACGTATTATTTGTCAGATCTGCTCCTTGGCTTCTACATTAGCACTGGATTGTGCTGACTGACACTGATCACTTGAGACAGTAGACACAACAGATGTATTAGAAAACAGTATTGCTTTCCCCTTCAAATTGTTGTAATATGATGTATTTATATGACAAACTGATTAAACTGGTGTCAGGAAGAAAGATTTTAACTCACACTCCATCGTGGAGGAGAAATCTAATCAAGTTCAACTGCATTAGAAAAGATTTTAAGCATTTAAATACATCCAAAGCTTGTGCCCTGGAAACACAAGACAAAAATAAAATCCTCTGCTGTATGTATATCTGGATGTTACTGAATCCAAACCCTGCAGCTTCACAGCAAGCCTGATACTTGGCACTTTCCTGGAGAATTGCTAATAAGTTACGTTAGATCAATACATTGCAAATTGTTTGCTTTCACTGTTTGAGGTAGCACAGGCTTCAAGGAACAGCTGATAATGACACTGTGGACTCATCTGTGAAATAAAGAGATGAAAGACATATAACCCTACATTTGAGTGACTATATGACCTGGATTGACATCTCCAAGGATGAATGTTCAATAACATCTGTCTTTAATTCCACTGGTATCAAACTCAGTGGCCCTTTTTCTTCTGTCAACGTTAGTCCAAAAATACAGCTCATTTCAGCTCTCTTCTGTAGGGTTCAACAGTTTTACATAATTATACTATAAATCTGACTCCATCCTAAGAAGCTGGATAGCTAATATTTGCAGAAAACTGCCCAGCTATGGATAATAATTCCAGTTCAATGTTTTATGGTCCAAATATAAACAAGGAGGCTAAAACCTATTTGTAAGCACCTACTATAAAACAGTAACACCATGTCATACTAAAATCATTTCCTTTGGTACCTATAACAGTTGTCACATTGCCAATGTTCCTGGATCCTTAATGAAAATAAGCTTGTACTCTGTAGTCCAGTGCCTGTATTAACAATGTTCTGATTATAAACTGCTGATGGCAAACTCTAGCCTTGGTGCTGGGTTTCCTCGATACACTACAGCTAATGTGAAAAGACAGGGGCCTCAGATTGTTCACGAGGGTTTTGGTGGTTCACTACCCAGCCAGGCATACAGATATAGGACATGGACAAAAGCCTCTTAGCAGGGAGGCTTTTCTAACATTCATATACAGCATCCAGAGTGTTATGTTAGTGAATGAATAAATTATTGCTGCCATCTTGGACACTGACTCTAGAGAGGGCCTTTCATGTTTTTCACATATTTTGTGTCCACCATAGTTTCACCTAAACCCTTGGAAGGCTGAGCGGTATTTAAATAGTTGCCACTAAATCCTACACACTGGACCTTTAGTACCAGCAGCTCCAGACAATGTCTTTTGTCCCATTTTTTTTTAAACCAATGTGCAAGCTGTCATACCACACTTGAATATCAGACAGGCCGCAGTAGTGATGACTAGGCCAAGGTAAAAGGAAGCTGACATCTCAGCATTATTGTTAGCAGTGTCAACACCTTCCTTAGCCTTCACTTGCAGGTTGACATTTCACTCTGTTTGTATAAAGCTTCTTGTCAGAGTGAGTCTCCCTCCTGTCTTCACCTTTGAGACCTTTATGAGCCATAAGACTGCTGTGCTACCAGTCAGCTCATACAGTATGTATGCACTGATTTGAGTTACATAACACGTGGTGTCAAGTCTGAGTTTTCCAATTGTCAAATTTACACCAAATACCACAAACGTTTTTCTAAAGTAAGTTCCTCTCAACTCAATACAGAAATACTGCGTCACTAGTTGATATAAGTTCAAAATATAAGTGACAAGTCTATATTCAAAAGGTGAGTCTGCAAAACTAAGGAGCTAAAGCATACATCTAAGTTTAAAATGTACGCCAGCCTGCCAATCTGAGGGAAGTCAAGTGTGGAATTGGAACTGGCAGCAAATTCAAATCCACACTGCCACAGCAAAAGGAGGGGAAAAAAAGGAAGAGTGCTGCAGGCTCTCTCTCTCATCCTACCGTCTCTCACAGTCAAGTCCTGCACTTGTTAAACCTTCTGACAAGAAGTATTATCATCAAAGTGCAGATCTGCCGACTTGAGATATCTTGACTTGTCTCAAACATGAAAGATTCCCCCCCAAAATTCTGATTGTAGGTGATATAGAATCAATCTTTACGAGTTAACACACAGTTAAGAAGATAATCAATAATGACAATGGTAAGTCTTTCACTTGGTTTAAAAAGCAGCCAGAGGCGTGCACAGAGCAGGCAGGGGGAATGTGATTTTTTAAAATAGAGAACCAACTGCTGAACTCCAGAAACAGATCAAACTGGTAAAAACAAGTCAACTAGTGCATAAACATTGAGTCAGTCGGTCAACAATCTAAATAATGGATTAATCATCCTTTATAATACCACCGCTTCCATCTTTCTAAATTGCAGGATGACTGCAACTGCTCACATGGATTAATCTTTGCTAAGGTGCTGGAAGCCTCAATCTGTCTTATAATGAAGATGTCCGCACACAGCAAGCTTTTGGTCTATCTGACCATCATCAGAGCGTAAAAAGATGAAGGTCTGATGAAGTTTCTAAAGTTCATATCTTTCTAAACTGAATATCTTTGGTGTTTACTTCATACAAATATGCAGGGGCCCTTAATATTTTGTGTGTTTATTCCGTCTCTATCTGGCATGATTAATCTATGAGATGTACTTTACCAACATCAGACAATGGAGCTGCTGTGCTGTATTAATCCAAGGTAATATTACCTGAGGCCAGGAGGCGTCAAAGCCCATGTGTCCACCTCGAATCAGGCCTCATTTACATTGATCTGCATTAACATAATGCTCGCCTCAAATAAAGCCTCTTTCAGGTGGAATGAAAGTGGACATTTTGTAATTTTGAAAAACAGCATCCATATTTATCAAAAGCCATTTTCATGCGCGTCTGTCTGATGTGGCATGGCACTTAATGATGATGTTCGTCTGGCTTTGTTCTTACTAAAAGATCTTTAGCAAAAATAGTTTTTTTTAAGAAATGTTGGCAGGTAGAACAACAAAATCCATCACATATACAATCCTCTCACCCGTGCACATTAAACCTCCATCCATTTCACTCAGTCCCCTCAAAGCTATATTTTTAGACTGACTTTTTTCACAGACGTTATTGTCTGTGGAGCTGGCATTTAATTATGAAAAGAATAATTAAAGCTGTGCCTACGAAAAGCTGCACTTGCGCCTGAGATCAACTGGTGGCTCTGCGCTGATAAGGCCTCTGAACTGACAGGAAGGAGCTGCACAAGCAGTTGCATGACAGTGCTTGAGAGGATGCCTTTCTCCAAAGACTGACTGCCCCATCACATGTGAAAGTATAATGCTGGAAATGCATCCATCATAGCCAAAGCTTTACTCTGGGGCCAAGATGGAGCTGCATTTCAGCTTAATAACACCCAGCAGCTGGCAGGGTTGTCCTATCCCTGCAGCCGCCTTCTCTTTGCATTAAGAGCAAACATCAGCCCATATACTCCACAGACAGCATAACAGGATCACATTTTAATGAGCCTCACTTTCAAGGCAAATCTCCCTTTCTTCTCCTCTTTGTGTTCAGATTTTGCTACCAAGGGAGAGCATGAGGAGAACAAGGTGGCCTCACATCTCCACAGTCAAATACCATGTGCATGTGTTGCAGTAACAATAACTCTTTCCGCCCACACACTCTCACTCTGACTCCCCCCTTCCCCTTACTGCAACCACCACCTCACCCTGCTCCAGCGCCTTCAGTGGCTCACGTGCTGCAGCACACTCCGATGAGTCCCACGCTTCAGAGGAAAAATTCTCCACACTCAAGTCCAGAGGGGCAGCAGAGTGTGGGGGCGTCATCATCCGGCTTCCAGGGGGAACAGAAGATGTTGTTCCTTATCAATGTGATGAAGCAGAATTAATTTGTGAAGATATTTGAGTAAAGCATGAGGGGAAGAGATGCTGCTAGAATGCAGTGATTGTTCAAAGCAATGAAACCAGACTCAGCCACCTTAAAGTGAATGTATCTTTTTTCTTTTATCAGTCATTTTGATTCAAAAAGAAGGGATGAAAGTACGTCTCACAGATTAATCATGCCAGGTAGAGACACAATAAACACACAATATTAGGGACGCCTGCATATTTTTATGAAGTACACCCAAAGTTATTTAGTTTAGAAAGATATGAACTGAAATTATAGAAGTAATGAGCCAGGGTGGGGAAAAATAATCACTTGACAATTTCTTTAGCAGCTTGTTTTTTTATCTCCTTTAATTAATTAAAATATGGGCTCTTAACAAGATGACACTTTCTTTACTTGAATATGTTGTCTGTATTGTATTTATTGTCTGTCATGGCACTGCTGCCTTCTTAGCCAGGTATCCCTAGAAAATAAATCTAAATGACTAAAAATCAAAAACTGAACAAGCACATACATTTACCCACATCACGTGTCATTTATTTATTAATGTATCTGTCTGACATTTTTTTCTGCAAGTATAAGTTTGGATTATGTGAAAAGAAGCAAACTCTCTGGGGAATCAATGCAATTTTCTTTTCCTACTAGGAATCCCCACTTAACTCAATCAATGTTCTTTGTCTTTTACTGTTTCTCACAGGAGACGGGGGAGAGATCAAGTAGCCCACACACTGTGCGATGTGTGCGGAGGGGTGATGCCTCGAGAGCGCATCACAGGACGACAAAACCCCACTGCAAGACGCAGTGCCAGAATAGAGCAGCTTTGGCACGAGAGCCGCTTTCTTGTAGTTTGTAGGAAAAGAGAGGAGATCGTGCAGCAAGGAATCCTCAAACATACTACTTTTCATGCCGGAATCCTCCTGATCAGCTCTGCTGGCTCGTGTACAGAGACAATGTAGTGGAGAGAAAGAGGGGGTCTCCACCGGTGGAGAGATCTGGTGATGCATGGACACGGTTATGGGTGATTAATGCCATTTTGCAGCTGCAAAACAAGACTGGAAATGCACATAAAAAGTGGGGATAAGTGAGTTTCGGGGCCCACAGGATGGACACTGCGGAGGTAATTCTCTCTGTGTTGGTGGTTGTGATTATTATAGTGTCGTTGCTGTCCAACGTCCTGGTGCTGATCTGCTTTCTGTACAATCCGGAGATCCGCAAGCAGGTCCCGGGTCTGTTCAACCTCAACCTCACCTTCTGCAACTTGTTGCTGACCGTGTCCAACATGCCGCTCACTTTGGCGGGACTTGTCAGCAAGGCTCAGCCGGGAGGAGACGGTTTCTGCCAGATTGTGGGCTTCCTGGAGACCTTCCTGTCCACCAACTCTATGCTGAGCATGGCAGCACTGAGCATCGACAGGTGGATCGCGGTGGTGTTCCCCCTGAGGTACCACTCCAAAATGCGCCATAAAGACGCGGCTTTTGTGCTCGGGTACACGTGGGCGCACTCCATGTCCTTCTCCACGGTGGCCACCAGCCTCTCCTGGGTGGGATACCACCGGCTTTACGCGTCCTGCACCCTGTCCAACCCGAGGGCGAGCAGTCGGACCCAGTTTGTTATCTTCACCGTCTTTTTCCACTCCTTCACCTTTCTCCTGTCTTTTATAGTGCTGTGTGTCACATACCTCAAAGTACTTAAAGTGGCAAGGTTTCACTGTAAGAGGATCGACGTTATCACAATGCAAACTTTGGTGCTGCTGGTGGATATACACCCCAGGTGAGCCACTTTAACTTATTATTCCTATTAGTCCTGCATCATGCACCTCTTACTCCAGAGCAATCTGTGATTAGATTCACCGTAGAAGAGCAAGGGAATTTCAAGATTGTTCAGCCCGAGGAGAGAGAAAAAATGAACAAACTGTACAAATAAAATAAATCTGTGAGCAATTAGTGTAGATGGTGCCATCATTTCTTTTCATATTGATGTTGAATCCTGAAATGACACTGTTCTTTATCCATGTACAGTTGATGATGCTTTGCCATCTTTTCACTGAATTTTGAATTGTGTCCTGAGTATTCAGAGGGGATGCAAAATTGGATTCTATTGAAATGTCACCCAGAGTTATAGCTTTGCTCTGCTCCCATATATATATATATATTGTGTGTGTGTGTGTGTGTGTGCGTGCGTGTCATTGTGACACTTGACAAGCAGCCTGTCATCATGACATCACAGCCATGGCACTCACACAGTCACACATGCACACATAGAAAGTGTTGAAATGGTTATTTTTGAAGTGGGAAGCCCTACTTTGTGTTACAGCAGAGTCTTTGGGATGAATCTATTATTTTACCTCAGCTCAGCCCCTGCTGGCTCCTCGAATATTTAACCCCTGCACAACAGAAATAAACAGAGGCACATCAACTCTTTGCTGTCTTTGATTAGAATTTTAGAGACATTTGTGGTCTTCCTCGAGTGTGTCCCACTGATTATAAACGCACTGTATTATCCCTGTTTCCAGTGTTCGCCAGCGTTGCCTGGAGGAGCAGAAGAGGCGACGACAGAGAGCATCAAGGAAGATCAGCACCTTCATCGGCACCTTCATGCTGTGCTTCGCTCCCTATGTGATCACAAGGTGAGTGTTGGAGGTAGACCCATGCAAGGGGGGAGAGGGAAACCACTCTGGCACACTGCGGCGTACGCAGCCCTTTTGTTTTGCTGGTATCCCCCAAACCTCCCTCCTCTGCTGTCAGCTCCCCCCTCACCACCACCACCACCCCCTCTCTGCTTCCTCTCCACACCGGCCAGAGTTGGAAGATGAGATTGGCTGACCTTGTGATAAGTAATATGCCTCTGCTCTGCTGTTGCTGCTGCATTAGCACTTTTCTGCTCAAGTTCGTTGAGTGCATCAGTTAGTCAGGTAGAATCTGCTCACATCAATCACTGGACAAAGAGAGGATGTCTCATGAAGCCTAGTGAGTGAGACAAATAAGTGACGTGCCAGTGGACATGTGAGAAGGAAGTTTTATTTAAATCATACAAAGTACATGCAAATAAATTAATATAGCGTGCAGGGACAGTAAAGAAACCCAAGGAGGGGTTATTTATAACCTCAAACACACACAAATTAGAAGCAAACGACTTAACATGTTCTGTAACTTCAAGGGTCAGTTCCCCCAAATTACAGAAGAAATATTGTATTTTATTCATCTTCCTTTCACCTTTGCAGTTTTTGTGTGACTATTTCCAGTGAAGAAATCGCTTCTGTTTGTTTTGCAGATTAACCAGAGTAACAGGGACACTGTTACTGGAAGATGTTGCTTTTTAACATTTTATATGTCTTTTTTAATGTTTTTAAGCACCTCAAAATAAATCCTATTCACCTTCATTGTATTTGGGTTGAAATAGGAGATAGTTAGATCTATCCCAAAACCTGAACACATAAACACATACACATAAAACCAAAATGAACTGGTCAGGATACTCAAAACAGTCAAAAAATATTTATCTTTAAATCATCTGCTCACAGATTTTTTTTAATTCTCAGTGAAAATGTAAAGTTGCAGTTTCAGCTATTCCTGCTGCTATAATATGATTAAGTATGTTGATTTTATATTATATTTTATACTAAATGCAAAGCTGTGTACCAAATTTTTACTACATAATTCTATACAATATGCACAACATACTAATCGTCATAGTTTTACCAGTCAGTATACAAAAACCCAACCACACTTAACCGCTTTATACTGTAACAGGACGTTATATGTATATGATATCTGACATACATCAAACTAGATGGAAAGCAAAATGTCTTTCTTACTGATTGACTGATTACTTATTATTGTTTTCCAACATCTTCTGGAGCTGTTTCACCAGCATCCACAATTGATTTTAATCATTTTCCAAATGTGAGCAGCTCCTCCATTTCCTTTGTGCACTGACTTATGGGAGAGGAGTATCAATCAACAGCGTTCTCCACAAATCGACTGTATTTAGTCTGCATACTGTCTGGTTTGGTGTGGTTACACATTATACATGTGACCTATACCTTAAAGATACATATGAAGCATCTACAAATGCAATATGATATGATACCCCTATTGCCATGCAGGGCAATTCGACACAAGTTGATTCAACTCAATGCAATTCATCACAATATGATGCGATGCAAAAGAATATGATGTTGTGCAATTCAATATGGTACAGACATTCTAAATGTTACATTTTGGGTTAGAAATTATTGGTTACATTTCTGAATAATAAAGGCATAGGGCCTCTACAAATAATTATAAAAAAACAGGTTTTACAGATGCAAAGATGTCAGGAGCAATGCATCGCTATTTCATCCAAAAATGTATTCGGTGTACACTTTTTTAATCCGTGCAATCACATCTTAAACTTCCGTGCCGATGCACTGATGTGAATCAGTGAATCCATCCCTACTATATTCTTAAAACCTGCTTAGAATTAGTATGCAGTGCGGATTTGGGACACAGCATGTGTGTTTTTTGTCATTCGGGTGAACTGAACATTGAGGATATAATTTTAACCAAATGAGACTGTGTGTCTGGTAGGGTATGAAATGATCATACCATTAACCCATTAATATTTTTAATTAAAATACTAAATTCTAAGAAGCTGGAATTTTTTAAATGAAACCAAGTTGTCTAAAATAAAACACACAGGCTTTGACATCGAGCTTTTCAGCACGCTGACAACAAGCACTGACAATTTGTGTTCTGTTATCAGTAAACTGCCAGTAATGAATGACCACAACAGCACTGCACATGCTCTAATTCTACAAATGGCAGTTTACTAATTACAATCTGAATATATTACGCTAAAAGCTCCTCCACTGCCTCCTCTGATGCTCATTTGTTGTCAGGGCCATCATGTGTATAGTAAAAGCCCTGCTGTGCGGTGTGGCAGCTGACTCTTGTTCACTCTGGGGCTGTGGAGTCTGTGGGCAAATGCCAGTGATGGCTACTGGCCCATGTAAGCCCAGTGTTAATGTGCTGACAGAGCTTGATTGTGGACAGAGTAATCATACAGAGTGCAAGAGTAGAGGATCAGCGATTTTTTTATACCTTTTATGACACCATGTGTGGTACAATATTTTTTACACTTGACAAAAATTAGTGCGAAAGCACCAATTTTCTGTCTTTATGAGCATGACTGGGATCAGCTACTTTGAGATGCAGACAACAGGATAGACTGTAAACCTCATTATGTGCCCCTTTAAATCAAATACTTTAAGTACAGAATGACTTTAAGTACCCATGAACTGCTGGAAGAACTCTCTGTCCTTAAGATTCTCTGCTTAGCCCTCAGTCTAATATTGTATTAAATAACAATCAAAGTTAATTGGCTTGCTTCCAGACACTCATTACTGCTTAGACAGGTCTGCTTTATGCTTCTGGTGGCTCTGCCTTTTCTGACATGAAATGCTGCTGGCTGCAAATGAGAAATGAGATGAAAAGTAGCCTCACACTGTTAATCCACACACGAAAGCGAAAAAGAAGGAAACTCTTCACGTAGTTTCACTTGACAGCTGCCTACATTTTATCTCGTAGCAGATTGCAAACAATAATTTAAGACATAATACTTACTGAGATTAGTCTATATAAACACACTCTCTTTACATAATTACAAAGAAGCACCGAAGTGCTTCCAATGATAATAAAAGAGATGTTATGGGCAACAGTGTCTTGCAAATGTATTTCTGTTCCCGCATAAGCTTAGGGCATGCATGTCTTTTCCAGCATGTTGACTTGCTTTTCCACTGCTCTCTCTCTCTCTCTCTCTCTCTCTCTCTCACCACCCTTTCTTTATGCTCGCCTGCAGGATCGTGGAGTTATTTCCAGCGGTGCCTATCAACCCCCACTGGGGAATTGTATCCAAGTGCTTAACTTACAGCAAGGCAGCCTGCGACCCCTTCGTGTACTCCCTGCTTCGACACCAGTACAAGAAGACATGCACTGACATCATCAACAGGCTGCTGAAGCGTAGCTCTTTGAATGCATCCGGGCGCAGGCACGAGAACCAAGGCAACAGGATACCGACGGCGGAGTGACAGGGAGCCGAATGATGGGATACAGTCTGAGGGTTGACCTGGGAACTGTCAGGGAAATATGAAGCTGATTTATTGTCGATGAAGAAGAGAACAAATATCGGTTGTTCCTGTCCACGTCTGCTTGAATTTGGTCTGACATGCCCCCCCTCCCCTCCAAAAAAAGACAAGGGCAAATCCCTGCACAGTAATAGCACTGTGCTTGCATACTGAGCGCCCGGAACAGCAGATCAGTGCAGTGAACTTGTTGCGAGGACAATAAGCTACGGCAGATTTCACATCCACCTGGAGAGACAGATGTGCTCGCCCAAGAAGAACGGCCAGTTCATAGCCTCATGATTTTGTCTAGGGTAGCTTTCAGTCTGATATAAGATATATGGATCTGACAGAATATATGTTTGTTTTGACTTTACTGTAGTATATATTTATATTATATTTAAAAAATAAAAAAAAGGATAAGGGATGGCTGTATGTCTGTTTTAGTTTGTGCAAAGTGACAAGTTGATAAGTTGATGCTGTATGTAGCACTGAAATTAGACTAACCAAAACTTGATACGAAACCAAGTTCCCTAATTGTATTACTGATGAAAACATACAGCCGACAGTTTGGCTCAGGTTATTTCAGATTGATGGGGTAAAACACACTCCTAATTAAACCAATATTAGGGTATTTTTGTAGTACATGGCCTTCTAGTGTAAAGGCTAATGAAGGAAAAAGCAAGATTATGTGTTTTTTTGTGTGCATAAACACATTGCTGTCGTTTGTCCTCTCAGCACCTATTTTCAAGGACCTACTGACCCAGCCAAGCAGAGTTTTAATGGGGAAAATGGGCCTTCAAACCGGCTGCCTTTGCTCTCATGACTGAAATGCGCCCCTCAGGTTGTTGTGTCAAGTGGAGCATTAGAGACTGTACTTACATGGGTTGGTACTCACAGAGAGGGGTACCCTGCAGAGACTGTTACTTTGCTTTCTCACACATTTGGGCAAGATGGACAAGAAAGTACATGACGTTTTTATTTTAATGTCTATATTTAATAGCAATGATGGCCGTCCATCCAAAGATACAAACTATTCTTAGAGTAAAGCAGCTCTGGAAGCAGAAATTATATTTTTGCTTCAGTCAGCAGTGAAGCAAAATAAATAGTCTCTCCTTTCTGTTTCTAAACATCTAACACACACTGTCTAATAGTTTCTGACAGCACCTTGAAGGCACCACCTAATATTTGTTTGGACAACCCTGTCACAATTTATTGAACAAGCTAATAATATTTATAATGTTAGTCAGACTCAAAGATTAAGTTGTTTTTGTTATTCAGGAGAACATGTCTAAACTATGATCATTGTAGTTTTGTAATAGACTACTATAAATGTGGAGGGTGTAGATTGCCTACATTAGGAAGGACTAGATTTTACAATATTAACCATCTCTTTTGATCCAATAGTTTTTACTTCCAGAAGTAACTCGTGTCTCAAACTAAAGAAAGCAATAGATGTTGAAAATCCTCCTGTGACACTCATAGTTATATAAGCGAATATTTTTCATATTTTTAGTAATGGTTCGGCACATGAGTGTAAGAGTTGGAATGACGTTACTTTATGGCAAATAACCTCTCTTCACAATAAAAAAAAAATCACTTTAACCAAAACAAAAAGAAGCCAAAACAAGTTCTTCCTAAAATAATTTTTAGGTCTGTAACAAAGGATTATTTTATTTTTGAATAATCCGACAATTTTCTTTCTCTAGCTTAGTTCTTTTCTTCTTAATTTATTATTGATTTGGTCCATAAATATCGTAAAACACACAAGATATTCTGTTTATTATATTGGAAAACTAAGAAAACCACAAAATTATGACATTTGAGAAGCTGGAACAACTGAATTATTTGCTTAAAAATTGCTTAAATTAAAAAAAGATCTAAACTAGGAATCCTAGGAGGATAGGAGGGAAGGGGGTCATCCCCAAAGAAGATATTATATCACTGCTGACAGTTTAGTTTTGCATTGAGAATACCCCATTATGTATTCAAAACTAGAAAACTGCACCTGTTTAAATAGATGCGGCGCAGTGTATGTAGTACATGTATAGTATGTTAAGCACTATAAATTTAATTCAGCTCCCATTTTAAATTATTTTCTTTCCAGAGCAGCTTTGCTTCCTAGAATCATCTTGATAACTAAATCTCCATCTGCATAGTTAAATGTACCAATGTATCAATATGTCATTTACAGTGTTTTTAAGAAAGATACTTGGCAACCAGTATGTTTTTTAATGAGATGGATAGCTACAGAACGATGGCAATACCACATTTTTACTCTCACACTGAATAGAGTCTGTATATTTATTTAGTCCCATTGCTTGTGCAGTATAGTGGTTTTCAGGCATTTCTTGAAGACAGGCCTAAGCCCAAGAGCCCTGTCAACTGACAAAGTGTTATCCGACCCACTACATGTTGTACCTATTATGTCTATTTTTTTTCTGTATCAGAAGACAGGCAGCTCTGTATCAGAGAGCTTTTGACTGGGCTCCACTTGTCATAGAGTTACTGTAGATAGAGGTGCTTCAGCACCTTAGTTCAGAAAACAGAGGATACAGAACGAGACGTTTTGTGAAAGTTTACTTTAGGGATTTTTAGTTTACACTGTTAAACTTGGATTTTTGATGGGTTTGGATACACAATGCATTTTGGCTGTGCATATAAAGGGCCAACAGTGAGATACTGTATGTAGTGCCAAAATGATCAATGATGCCCAGTGAGCCAAACATTAGTAGCTGCAATTAATTTTCTGAAAACTTCAGAGAAACTATTTAAGTAATTACTAATTAATACATATTGGCTGTTATTTTGTGTCCATGCATTTAAGGATTTATGGTTATACAGAGGAGAAATGGTTGTCTTGTATATATGATGCATTGCGTGGTACTGTATGACACTACAAGACAACCAATGCCTTAAATTCTGTAAGATGTGGTGTTTTTTTTCCATTCACAAAGACATATGGATATCTTGAACAATAGGGATAGAATCAATCATTGCCTTATTCACTTCTGTTAATTAAAACATAAGCATATAGAATCTGCCTTTGTATTTCTGTACCCTAATTCTGCTTTCCATGGTAACTTCTCGCTGTTTTGCACTGATGTAGAGTAGTTATTTTTCTCATACATGATGGTTATTGGTGAAAAACTTAACATGAAACAATATGTGTTGACAGATTTAGATAAATGACAACGTGAAAAGTATTTTTGTGTCTTTTTGATATACGTACATGTAATTTATGATGACTGTATTCGTTTGAGTGTTACAGAATGTGCTGCTTCAAATGCATATTAAGTTTTAACTGTTGTTGGTAGCTGACAATGAACTGAGTGTAATATACCTCATTTTGTTATGGTGACTGACTTGACTGCCTGAAGTGTTTTGTTATGTACCTCCTAATTTATTAAACCATTGGCTCGATGCTGCTGCTGCTGCTAAAGATGGCTAAGATGACAAACAGTTGATGACTGTGGTGATGTGATGACAGGTGATGGTGATGATGATGATGATGATGATGACTGCTGTTTCCATCTGTTGTTGATAAGATGAGAATATTTGGTTCTGATGGCGATTAGTATTGTAATGTCAGCGAAAATGAGGAAGATGACTGTTTCAGATATTGAACATGATAATTAAAAATAAATTGTACACTTTACCAAAGTGGTCTGGTACTGTTGTGACAAAAAATAGGTTGCTCAAACTCTCCAGGAAAGTATGCTGTTTGTTTTGTTTTTTTTAGACAAAAAACTTAAACACAACCCCACAGAAACATAGCTTCCACACTCTCAAAGCTAGCCTCTGTTCTCCCAGCATTCATTATTAGGTTTTAATAATTTATTTAAACAAAATCCAAACACTAGTTTCAGAAGTTTTCTGTCCCTCTGGAAGGTAAACGGCTCTTCACAGTCATTCTCAGGACCAAGTAGACGAGTCTTAGATCCTAGTACACGAGATGTGATCTTGGACGCGGGTCAGGTCAGGTGGCTCGCTATGCAGCTGTGCAGAGATTGTGAGGCAATGTTATTGCTACATGGGCCTGCTTATCCTGGAGTCAGTTTTTTTCGACATCCAGACTAAGCTGGTTGAATATGGATGCATCTCAGTTTCAGCCCTTGACCTGTTATTTGATCCAATGTGTATTGGTGTCCACAAAAGTGATGTCTGGCAGAAGGTGTTGGGTCACTGATCCAATTGGATGGGTGAAGACTGGAGAAGCATGATGGCAGACCAATCAGCCTTGATTTATCAAGGTATTGTGAATGCTCAGGTTCAGGCAATAATTAATAGACATGTCTATAGGCTTGTGTAGTACAAAAGGAATGCATACAAGCTTCTTCTTTTGCAAACATGTGCCTGTCCAGTCTATTAGCTAAAAAACATGGAATATGTTGTTGTTGAATGCTTCAATTATTTATATTTTTTTGTTTACCAAATCCTTTACACCCAAATGTTATGATGAAATCATAATGAGCACGGTCAGTTTCCCATTTGTCTCTCCATTCCTCAAACTAGCAAAGCTGTGTTTTTTCTCACATTGGCTTTTTGTTTTATGAGATTTGGCACAGAGATATGAACTATATCACTCTGACACAGATAACACTTGTTATTGGGATTTAAATGTATTTTTGGTTTCGGTCTGTTCGGGACATTTGTTTATGGTAGAAAAAAGATAAAATAACACCATGGTAAAAAATCACTTGCAGCAACAAGGAACTTTCATTTTGTGTTGATTCTGGTGCCCCCAGTGGACAAAAATTGTAGTGTTTCCACTGCCTCATTTAATTTATTTCAAGGGGAATCCGACCAAATCCGACCTGATGGCAGGCATTAAGAATAACTGTATGGAAATAGCCAATCTTCTCGCTGATGGCCTTGATTGTTAGGTCATATAGAGGGATCAGTATAAAAGTTTAGACTGTTTCATAACCAGTTAAAAAACTCCTTGTAGTAGGTTTAACCATTCAGAAAAAGTTGTTGTGGAAAGTAATCACCTGTCCTGCAACCATCTTGCCATAACCACTTCTTTAATCCACTTTGGATTTGAGGAACGAATCAGTGTGGGGCAAGGAGAGAAAAATGGAAGGTCTGAGAGTGGTATGACTTCTGTATCCGCAGCAATTCCTACTGTTTCCACCTACAATCAGTCTGAGTCAGTGGGAAGCAAATTTTCTGTTCACACCACAGCGCAGGTGGTAATGAAACAACATCAGCGGCTGACTGAGATGGTCTGGGCTGTAAATGACTGAGATCCTGCACACTGATTGACACCCCAGGAGCCAGTGATTATCTTCAGGTGGGCAGCAGTGACCGTAACACACTGCCTCATGGTTGGCCTCAAACCACTCGGTCAACTGACCCCCCCTGAGTGGGAAATAAACCACAACTCAAAGTGAAAAGTGGACACCTTGTTCTGTGAAACTATGGAATGTTTGTTGTTATTCTCTTCATAAACCTTTGACTTGGGTCCAGGGAACAAAAGAGGTTAACTTCAAAGCTCGGAAGGTCTAAATCTGTTGCCCATTAGTCACCAAAACAGCATATCTTAAATCTGTGTAAAGCTATACTCATGCTTTCAAGTGTTTTAGAACAGTGATGCGGTGTAGATTCTTCTTTTTTAAATGTGTGAATGTAAAATGACACATTTATCCAGTCACTGGTAAAACAAAAAAAAAGAGGAGTAAAATAACATCTCTTTTGAGAGGTACTTGGAAAACCTTAAGAAACAAATAAATAGAAGGTATGAAAAGCCCAGTTGTTTGTTGGATATTGTTTCTGCTGCAAACCACAAAAATATCAAAATGCACAAAAGACTTGATGATGAATGCTGCTTTGTGTTTCATCCAGACTCCAAAAAACCTCAACAAACTTCACTTTGGCGTTTGCCTCCACTTCTGAATGACATGTAGGTGAATTTGTAAAAATAGTGATGGAGAATGCAGCATCTGCTTCGTATATCAACAAACAAAAGGCATGTGGTGCTTATTATTCTGCTTGTACGCTTGTTTCTCTGCCTTATGTCACCATATGCTTTTTGTTTGTGTGTGTGCTAGAAGATGTGTTACGCACATTGGTGCTGTGCAGTTATGACATATGTGTGGCTCCTGCTCCGAAGTGTCATTATTTAACACACGTGATTTATGTGTTTGGTTTTTTGCAAGGAAATCTAAATAAACAACATATTTTGATGAAACTTAGGGGAAAGTTGTTGTTAAGACCTTTTCTCAGGATTGTATGGGAGTGTGCAGACTCTGCTTGATTAACATTGCCCTCCCTCCAGCTTGCACCTTTATTATTCTTCTGGGCTGTTATTGGAAGAGTTTCTGACTTTTAAATTCACGTCAACTTCCAAGTCATAACTATGACCTCAAAACTTGTATTTTTCCTAAAGCTCCGATATATCCGACTTGGTGCTTACTTAACATACACAGGCAGCTCACATTCGCCATACGGCGTTGTTGACTGACTGCTGTAGAGACACATTTTTGTGTATGTAAAAAATGCGACACTTTGCATTGTGGGATTGTTCGCAGAATTTGTGCACATGCCATGGACAGTTCTTTTATCCTTTTATAGTGGATTTTTTATGAGGACACTAATAGCCTATAGTGGATTAAATTACAGCAAAGAATACACACAAATAAAATGGTGGACAGTAAATATAGTGCACTAAATTGTAAAGACGTAGTGACATTTTAACATGTCATGGAAGAAAATGGCGCAGTAAGGTTTAAGTTCCAGGGTCCTGATGTTGTGCATACTGGAGCCCCTAAATGGAAAAGGGACATTATTAATTAATTAATAATGTTATTAGCTGCACCAATGCCTTCTTTGTTTGTTTTATGACAAGCTGTGAAAAAGATCAATGAGAGTTTGCTAATGTCACGAAAATTATTGTAATTAGAGATAAAAACAATTCAAAATAACTTTGTGAGTGTGCAGTGCCCTCAAGCAAGTTCTAAAACACCTAAACCATGAGGTATTGAAGCAAAATTAATTTTTATCAGTATCTATATTTATCACTGTAGACCATGCCATTGTACCAGAGAGAGAGAGACAGAGGGAGAGACAGACAGACGCAACAACTACACCAATACAAATGTTTGAAGCCCCCCACCCACACAGCCACAGGTGTTTTCACTTACCTGCCTGATAAGACCTCCGCTATGAGCCTCCTCTAACATTAATCAAGTGTTATAGTTGCTTCGACTTAATCACACTTTCTCCGTTGTTTATTTGCAATAACTACAGACTGTACTGAATGTACTTTCCTGACATCTCTCTCACTCTCCTGTTAGTTTTGTTCCTTTATCGTATCATTCTTATTAGTAATTATGGTTTGGTGGCTTCATGTGATTTCCAGCATAAATTTCGACCTGAGCAGAGGGCTTATCAGCTACAACAAGTGTGAACACCTGCGTGAGTGTGCAAGGCCTGTAACACATTTGGATAGGTGTGAAAATGAATGTATTTCACATCCTTTATGGTTTTCTATATTTGGTTGCCAAAATAGATGACACACACACATATGCATACGCATAATCCTAAACAATTTGACTATATGTCATCTAAAATTTTGTACAAAGCCCTAATAGTCCTGTGTGGTTTACAATAACACATTTTTTTAAGTTACTTTCTTTTCAATTCTCAGTTTGGTCTACTATTTTGTTGCTTGAGCCAGGCCGATAACTCTTGTTTTTGTCTTCAATAATGAGGATTTGTTCTAAACTCAGATTCACAGAACATGCAAATATTGATCTTAAGACATTTAGCATTTGCATCTTGAGTGACTTTTATTTGGAAATGTGGTAATAACGTGGTAAAATCATACCCGCTAAATATCATGCTGACATGTTAGCTTTGTCATTGTACATGTGTTAGCATGCTGACATTTACTTCAGAGCGCCACTGTGTAGTACAGCCTCACAGAAATGCTAGCATGGCTGTAGTTTTGGCCATCATTTCTATTGTTTATGATCAAATTGTATCTGGGAATAAAGCAACATTGCTACAATCTAATTTGACAGAACAAGAAAGATGAGCAGTCAGATGATCAGACAGGTTATAAACAAGCCAGTTTATCTAAACCACCTTATTTGAACCTATATCCAAGTAAATCCCAGTGAGTAAATACAGCAGGTGAAAGTCTGTAAACTGCATTTCCCCAGGAAGTGCACTGGGATTTGAATCCTATTTGACATAGTGGCCAAACCATGTATTGACAACATCATTAGTACATTTTATTTCATACCTGGAAGTCATTTTTATTTTTATGGCTTCACTTGCCCCTGAGCAACTTTCAAAAGAATGACTGTAGCGCTGCCTCCATCGCTGTATCCAGTTCTCTGTAATACGTCCATGGTTAACTGTAATGGATGGTTATAACCGTTTGGCTAATAATTCAACCGTTTCTCTTTATTTTCTTCTCCAGAAAAGTTTTATAACCTAGAGGTTTCCTTAAATCCTGTCCAGTCATCTTACTGCTCATATTTCTTCTGTTCCATAACACTTTGTTTTAGCAATGTTGCCTAATTCCCAGATCGGCAATTACTTTCAGTGCAACATAAAATAAGCACAGTGTTATTATTTCCAGTGGTAAGTATGGCCAAAAACCAGGAACTTGAATTTCCATGGGGTTTAACTGCTAAACAAAATACTACTGTCTTTTGCTCATAATAGAGCAAAACTGAACGCTGTGTATGTCAAAATTTAGTAAATGTATCCATAAAGACTTTTCAGAAAAACTTTTCAACCATCCCTCTCTCTGCTGATCTGGTTGTCGTCTTTGATGTCCATTGAGCCAGTGGAGAGTCTAATCTGTCTCAGAGGCTCCGGAGCAGCAGAGGTTAAGAGCTGGTTTACCAACGCTGCATGGCGACTCACTCCTGTGATATCCAGGCAGGCACTCTAACACTTCAAAGACTGGATCGACTTCTGAAGAAGCACTGGCCTTTCAACTACTGGCAAGGTCAGCTGGTGCCTGTGTCTTCCCACACATCTGCACGGTATCACAGCTGCAGGCCACAGCGGCTACACTGCACATCCTGCACACTGTACAACCCCCTCCCCCCCGTCCCACCGCGATCCACACCCACCTTAACTCACAGGGGTTGTGTGCAGTCCATATGGGAGAGGTTTGAACCTCATTTTGTCTTTACAAGGTCTTATTTTTAATAAACATCACCACGGTTTAACGGCCAAATCTGCCCTTTTTTCAGTAAATGTTTGATTTTTTTTACTGAAAAGAGAAACTATTTCTGGCCAATCAAAGGTCAGTTATTAAAGGTAATTTACTGGCTTTTATAACCTACTGTATCAGACCTTTTTTGAATTGTCAAACCTCTCACATGTGGTATACTTTAAGTATAAATTGCTGACCGCATCTCTTCTCTACACTGCAGGAAAATGATAGATGTCACCAGCAATATTGAAATGGCTTCTGTGGAAAGTGCCCAAAATCTAAGAGCGAGAACCTTTACCTCTACAGCTTTCTAAAGAAAGCCGAGCTGGCTTTTCTGTTTGTTTTGTATGCTCAATTCTCCCAGCCCCCCTGCAACTCAAGTCTACATTCGTGTGGCATTTGAAAGAAGAAGATTTCAGGCTCTGAGAACCTTTCAAATGAGATGCAAAACATATTTTGAAGGATCAGGAATCGATGGCTGTAAATTGATTCATTGGCAGTCGAGAGTTATTTACTAAGATGCTGCTGGTTATTTGTATGATTATAATTAACTCTGATTTTACATTCACTCCTGCTTGATTGAATGTCCCTAATGGGAAACTCCATTTCATTCTCATAACTTAGTTGTAATCACTGTGGTTAATTTTAAGCATCATCTCATTTGATTTCTGCAGTAGTGAGATCGTATCTTGGGAGGGCTGCGAAGGAAAGGCTCTAATTATCTGAGCTCTGCTGGGGCTTTTACAGATCACTGGCTTCTTCTGACAACAACGCCAGCCTTCCTCCTCTCTGGCCAACATGCAATTAGAGGAAGACCTCAACCTCTTATCTCCTCCTCCAAAAGTTATTGAACAGAGACTCACACACCTGTCATCATCTCAGAGCAGTGGAGAGTATAAGACATATCAGAGCTTGTTAATATTACAGTGCTTTCTGTAGCTCTATAACATAGTCAGTGATTTTTAATGTGAAACAGAGGGAATGTATATGTAAGTCATACAGACAGTGGGGTGTTTACAGGTTTAAATCCAGTAAACACAACTGGCAGAACATCCAAAGAATACCATGTTTTAGATCTTACAGCCACTGGTTTTAGTTCCTCAAAAATAAAAGTGCCATCATGAGGTTGCATTTTTCTTGTGTTGAGCGAAATATTTAAAGTATTGGATTGTTTACCTTGATATTGAAAAATACCCCCAAAAACCCCTTTACTATTTTAATTTAGCGCCACCATTAGGTCAAAATTATAACCTGTCTAACCCTTTGGTTTATTGCAAAGGTAGGCACTCTAAGACGCCAAACTAAGTGTGTAACCAATGTGTTAAATTATACCCTCTAAATATTAACATGTTAGCATGCTGGCATTGGCATTTAGTCCAAAGCACTAGCATGGGTGTAGTTTTGGCCATCAACCTAATCCGACAGGAAAATTAAGATGAGCAGTCAGATGATCAGACAGGTTGTAAACAAGCCAAGGTTCTGGTTCCTGAAAATAAAACTAAAATAAATCTTTATTTCTTGCATTAGTTTCTTGCGAACTAATGTTTATTACGCTGCATAAACAAACAAGACTAAAAGCAGTGTTGCCAACAATTTTCAATGAAAAGGTTGCTAGATGACATCATGCTCTAATTGGCATATTTATTATGTAACTGGTTTACTACTTAAAAATTAAAGTAAAAGAAATACACTTAACTGACTCTCCTGCTTAAAAGACTTTCTAGGTTGCTTAATTAATTGGAATAAATCAATTGGAAGTGTAAAAATAGAATACTTATTTCTTTGTAATTAGTACCAAATTACATAATGAATTCCAGGAAACGTCTTGAAAATTATTAGAAAATTACAGAACCATAAAACAAAGCGGTATAAAATTACCGGTACCAATACAATGAAGTGTTACTTCAAGTGTTACTATGTAAATGAAACACTCCAGGATGCTTAACGTCAATAAAATCCACACACTTCCTTTAAAAGCAATTAAACAATTTCACTTTGTGCAAACATAGTCTTTATTTAATAACTTGCCAAAAGCAAAGTGAATACAAAACTAATCAATGACACACAAAAGGTCACTGAGTCCACAAGTTTTTTAAAGGACCAACAATTGTACAAGTGCAGGTAATAAAGCTTTTGTAATGGTTTACATAACTGTGTTACATAAGTTAATAAGTATGTACATAATGACAGTCCTCACAGTGGCTAAAATTAGATGCTAAGACAGATTCCTCATCTGTAACTTATATTTAAGTTTTCTTTATTTATTTAAAAAAATAAGTTCTACTGTGATTATATTCTGTTATTTGCAATATCACTATTTCTAGTTGATGTCACAAGGAATGATGGTAGATTATAAATCAAAAAATAGGGGTCATGAACATAGCCTCTGACAGAATGAAATAGTTAAACGCTTACATTGGATATCAAGAGAAGTTGAGATGACAACAGTGAGCACAGAGAGAGCTTATGCCTGGGGATGAAACAAAACCAAACAAATGAAAACCAAATAAAGCATCCCGTTTAAATTAATCCACATTTTCAATCTTCAAACACTAATTCCACTGACAGTACTCTGGAGGAATCTGACAGCGGTCCAAACCCCAGATTGGAGTTCACCCCAGTCTAATCAGAGCAGATGTTTGTTTTTAATTCCTCCTCCTTCTTCCTTGTACAATCACTATGTTCCCTGACGTCTCTCTCTGGATCTGCGAGCTTGGAGCTGCCTGACGGGCAATCTGATGGGCTGCTTGTTGAATTTTTCCATTATTTCTTTGATTCGTGACAGGTTGGTACGGCCAATAATGAAGTCACACCTAGTGGCGCCCATCTCGTAGCCCACCTCGCACTTCTTACTGGTGAGGCTGTAACCCTCAGCCCTAGCTGTCACTCTGTACTCTCCGGGGTTCAGCAAGCGCCAGTAATCACCATCAGCAGCTGAAAACACACACACACACAAAAACCATTTCTTGGACTGTTGTGCTGGGGTGCTTAATGTTACCTCTCTAGTTTGAACTTGAGAACACACTTATGAGCATTTTGAAATTTTAAAATCATGTTTATATATGAATTGCAGGTTTAATAGCAGTGGCCTATAACGGGGGTTTAAAACTAATAAGCGGCATCTTTTAACCCACTAACCCTAATCTACAGCTATCACAGTTTAACACTGCATTATTTAAAATTAATATTAATAACGTTTAAAGACAAAACAAACAAACAGCTTCTGCACAATAATAAGAATAGGTCTAGTGTAATCTGAAAAATAAGGAACCATAACTTCGTATTAGCTAATTTACAGTATTTTGTTTCTAACATGGCCTATTTAACTATTTAGTTTCTTCTAAAATAATAATTAAGCATGACATTTGTAATAGACTCTCTTGTCTGATTCAGTTTGGTTGTTGATTCTTAAATTGAGATACATTATATTTTTACATAAACGTGTAACATTACTTGGTTCCTTTTAGGCTAAAATAAAATTTCAAGGGCAGAAGAAGATGGAGATGGAAAAAAGAACACAGGCTAAAGATATCTGATTGTTTGTTTAATCTGATTTTGAACAAATTAAACTGAACATAGCCACACTAGTCTGTGTAAATAGTGTGTGTGTGTGTGTGTGTGTGTGTGTGTGTGTTCGTTCAGTTATGTTATTTTTGGCCCCCAAAATAGTTTTTGGGGCTGCCAAAATCCTAGGGTTGGCCCAATCTCAATCTGAAGTCTCCAATCCAAAACTGAGATACTTCAATTATACAACTGTTTTCAGTAGTACTTCCTGGGAATAGTAATACTAATCTTCATGTGTAAAATAGGTGGACCCTTTACATCTAATTAGTAGAGAAAATGTATCAAATTACTGTTGGCAAAAGAAACAAAAGTGCAATCCCCACTTTTCTCTCAGGTGAAATGTTTTACTATAGATGCTGTATCCAAGGGCTCATGTAAACATTAAGCTAAGTCACAACAAGTGTAGCAGTCACACTTGTGCAACAGCAGCAATATGCAAATCTTGTCCTAGAAAGCTAAATTCAAACAGCCCACTAAGCAAAAAGTAAGCATCACAAAAGTCTCCATCTAAAGACTAAAATAAAAGTTGGAAAGTTCTTTGTGTTCTACTTTTGAAAAGGGAGGTGTTCTATATTCCTGTTTAGACGTTTAAAAATAGCTCTGCTTTGTCATGTTGTGTTTTCTTGGTCTGTCCATGCTCAGCGCTGTCTTCATATGACCTGGGAACACGAGGGCGCTTGTGGGTATATTTTAAGCTGTTGACTCACTCACAAAAAACGACAGTGTCGCTTCCTTCCGCTCATCTACACACACCCACCTGACACGTCTGAACGACCACGGAGACAAATGAAATATGACGGCAGGTCTGTCTCTGCTGCTGATCCATAGTTGATCCGAACAGTTACACATGGACATCTGTGCTCACATTACTCATATTTAGATGGCAGAAGGGAATCTAATTGTTTCCTGAACTGCTTCAATATAAAATGCTAATGAGCTAATGAATTCTCAGTCCAGGCTGTCTGCCCTGTCTTCTCAGTGACTACAGTTGATTCATCCTGATGGATGAACTACTGCCTTGCTAATGTCTGGTTTTGAATACAGCTCCAAAGCAAATTCAAAGCAGCTGAAAAGGTACAATCTTCAATTGCAACTGAGAACAGCAAGGTTTTTTAAGAGGAAGTGGTGACTTATTATTAGTTCCAGGAGTAATAATGGCTAATGTCCTTTTGGACATTCGATTTCACGCTCTAAGTACAAAACTACTTCAGCTTTGAAGGCTGCATTTTTTAGGCATCAGCAGAGATTGCCTTGAGGACTCACAATCAATAGTCAAATTCAGAGCAGAGGGCCTCAAAGACAGTGGCTCTGACTGTGAATTGAGTCAGACTGTGTTAAAATACATCAGCTGCTTTTGTTTATGCTTTTTCCCTCCATCTTACACTCAAATACTAACTTACTGTAAGAGTGACTCATTCCTGATGGTCGAGTCAGTCAGTCTGCCGCTTTGATTGCAAAATCTAAGCTTACTCACACAAAATTTCAGAGATGAAGCGAAAAATAAATATCTGCATGCTGCGAAACAGACAGCGACAAACAGACACTGAACAAATGTTTGAAGTGAGCATGTTTGTTCTTAATTGCTTGCTCATATGAAACACTGACAGCTCAAATTATACATAAGAATCAGGTGAAATGCAATATTGTACCTGTACGGATATCATGGTTGATGCCCTCCACAGAGATAATTGCATTAGCTATTCCACGACCTTGCACATCCCTCACCACACCTTTGATTCCACGATGCACCTGCATTTGACAAGCATGACCCATGTATGTTAGTGTGAATCCTGACCCAAGTTTACCCCATCAACATCTACTTCATAATTTAACAAGACATATATTGCATGATGTAATGGTATGCTACATAATTTATGATCTTCAGTTTATGATCTGTAGTTTAAGTTAAGCATTTCTTCATATCTTTCCTCTTCATCCAGCCTCAATATTTAAATACAAGCTGTGTCCCAACATGGGGCTGTTTCCTCTGAAGCCCACATCACTAGAGAGAATACAACATAACAGGCTGACAAGCTCTTCACAATTCAAAGTCTCCTCAAAGCGCAGTTGAGAATGCGACCTTAAGAACCATCTATAGCGTATAATTCACTGCACGCTGGTTACTTAATGAAACATTGAGGTTAACCTCATCAACTAATAAAGCCTGGAATTAATTTTTGATTTTTACATTGTCAAAAATAGTTGGTAAAGACACTCACACACACTTATATGGGCCAGTAAAAAAAGATAAAAATTAAAGGAATATTTTCTTGTTTCCAGTTATCAGCCAGGATTTGTTCTTAATCACAGATGCCATATTTACTATTGAGAAGGAACATATTGCCAATTGCCCATCGTGTGCTGAAGTAAACATCATAACGTATGAATCATGAAACCTGCCAGAGTTTTCCACTGATATTCAAACATACCTGAATGCACCATTAGTTTAAATGTCTGTGAGGTTAGATTGTCTCAATTTCGGGATGAGGCTCAGGTTCAGTCTGGATTATTTAAAGAACCTTGTTTTTTGCTGTGTTTTTCAGAGGATACAGTGATCAAATTTATTCAGTTTTACATCCATTTAGGTGTTTGACCGTTAAAATTCTCTTCAGTACAGTATGTGATCAGCTTGTATGGCATTGATACAGCACTTTTCAGTATATTCTTTAGTGAGAATAATAATAAGGACAAAGGAATATTCAAATATGTACTACCATATTCCTAAAATAACTCCAAAATAATAAAAAGATTGTTTTTATGTGCCTGTTTGCGTGTGCGCAGTATTTGTTGTGTGTATGTGTGAGTTGCGGGGGCTGCTTTGCCTTTGTACCTGCTCCATGAAGACAAGAAGAGACTCGCGATTGTTCTCCCACTCCTCAGGCAGTTCGCTCTCATGAGGGAATTTGTCACAACCCACATACATCGACAACTCAAAGCAGTTGGTGTGCAAATAGCTGAAATCATTCATACCTGCCAAGAAAGAGAAACATATTTGTCAGCCAGCATCAACTTAGGTCAACATTTTGTCCAGTTATTGGCCAGACTTTATGGTGATAATTAAGAGCTAAATGGATTTGAATCACTCTCACTTATGCCTTTCTGTGTTTGTCTGCCTCTGAATTCTTACATGACGCTTCAAGCTAAAACCTACAAGCTTTGAAACAGCCAAAGGGGTTCGGTACTGAATATGCAGATGTGCTCATGGGTGCTAAACAAAGCTACAGCTCAAAGGCTCAGAGCTGAACAGAGAAATCCTGCATAACACAGTGTTAGGATCAGTGAGAAAACACCCCAGTAGCTATGGACACTAACTGCCAGCCGCAGTGTGCCAGGACGCTCCGTTGATGGTGCCGTCCTCCTTGGCAAAATCTTCTGTGTGGCAGACCCTTTGGTTTGCATCAGTCATCAGACGGTGGGTGGACGCGTAGGAGAAGGCCAGCCAGCGGAAGACGTGGTCATCTGGGGTGGAGGTCTGCTCCCTGGTCACCCCTAGGGAGCGAGTTTTGTCGTACGGGAAGGTCACCACCAGCTCCCCTCCCTGGAGGTTACCGCCCAGCACAAAGGGCATCTTCTCCATCCATGCTATCAGAGCCCGTGTCTCCACAGCAACCTAAAGCAGGGGCACAGGAGAGGCAAGGATAATGTAATTTGTGCAATCATCTCAGTACTGTTGCTAAATTAACTCCCTCATGCTGAAAACAATTTCACTGTGCTCTCAAGAGGGAGTGATAAAGCTATCAAAAAGGCTGTTCACACACTCCCATGCTGTAAACTAATTCCACTAATATTTATTCTGAAAAGTGAACACATTTTCATCAAGATGCAGAAGGCAGCTGGCATCCAGTGGCTTGTATTTGTTACAATCAGGATATTGATAAAATTGCCCCTGCTGTTTGGGCTTATATAATTAAACCAGCACTCCTATCTCGACGCACCGGTTGGGCCGGTCAGTGAGGCAAGTGAGGACATTTTTCACAGCTTCCTGAGCACAGATGGGGATCCCAGCTCTGCAGCTGTAGCAGCTATTTTAGAAGGCTCTGTGTGACTCACTCGTGGTTCTCAGTAACGTCAAAACACTCGTGAGGATGAGCTTTAAATAGATCACTGGATATATTTTAGTTCACAGCCTCTTCGTCACAAATAGCAAGCGCGTCGCTTCTCCCAAAATAGACAACGCTGACATGCTCACATGGCTGTTTTGCCCTTTTCAAGAGAAGGATGGTCTTCACTGTGTGATTTGTTTGTTAAACTGCAGGAGGTGCAGAACTAGGACACAGTCATAATTTGTTACCCTTAAGTGAAGTCATTATAAAATGAATGGCAGTCACATAATAGATCAAATTTGATGCTGTTACTTCATATCTTAAACAATAAAAGCTGTGACTTAAAAGTTACATACAGCACAAATTTTAATTAATTCTAAATCAATTATAATACAATGCTAGTGTTTAAATCTCTCAAAAGATGCAGCCTGGAGATTTGGGTACAAATTGAGGAGTTTGAGGAGTACAGAGACCTGATCGAGAACTTCATTGGATGGTGCGACAACAACCACTTACAGCACAGGGAAAACCAAGGAGCTGGCGGTGGCAACAGGAGGCCCCCCTCCAAAGATGCGATAAGAGGGGACAGGGTAGAGATTGTGGACACCTACAAGTTCCTTGGGGTGCAGATTACCAATAAACTGGACTGGACGGACAACACGGAGACCCTCTACAGGACAGGGCAGAGCAGGCTGTTCTTTCTGAGGAGGCTCAGGTCTTTCAATGTGTGCACTAGGCTGCTATGGATGTTCTACCAGTCGGTAGTGGCCAGTGTCATCTTCTTTGCAGTGATGTGCTGGGGAGGTGGCATGAGAAGTTGTGGTGCCAACAAACTGAGCAAGCTAGCCAGCTCGGTGGTGGGGATGGATCTGGACAGTGTGGAGGCCTCGAGTGTGAAGTGGATGAGAGGGAAGCTCAAAGCCATTCTGGACAACTCTTCTCATCCTCTATATACTGAGCATCTCAGGAGCATTTTCAGCCACAGGCTGATCCAGCCCCCGAGCCTTGTAACATCAGCCATCAGACTCCACAGCGTCACAGTACCCAGTACCTCCCACCTCCGCTCATTTAAGACTGTATAACTTTAACCTGCTATGCACAAACTTTACCTTGTAATAATTGCATGTACAGTCTTAACATTTAGGCCTTTCACATGTTCTACATAAGATTGATATTTATACATGAAATTAGTTCAAAATACAGAGTCAATCTAACAGAGTCAATCAGACTCACCGAGGCATTTTTGGACTGGTACCACTCTGGGATGGGCACATGGTGGTTGAACATTTTACGAGGGATCCACTTCTTGGCCTCCGCCTCCCACAGTATGGAGTTGAGATCAGGGAAGTTGTGGTGAATGTCTATTCCATCATTGCTCCATCGACCTAGAGACCAGCCGCTGAGCTCTGAACCCTGGGTAAAAGGAGAAGAAAAAGAAACACTTCAAAACATATGAAGGAAATTCAGAGAAACAGGTACTTTACATTTTTAAAAAGCCTTTAAAGCTGAAAAAAACTGCTTGTCTGCTGCCCTCTTACGGGACTCTCACAGGTTGAATGGGTTCATCTCTTGTAACTGTCCGTCTAGATGCAAATTTCAGTAGGCTACAGGCTGACACGGAAAGCTACAGTGCTCTCACACATGAAGTCACCAAATGTCATTGACTGTACATAAGCCAAGTACTGTCAAACTTGCTTTTGACCTCCCTTACTTGTCTTTATCTATTTGTGTTTCATTAATATCGTGCCTTTAATGCCTTTAATCTTGCAGGCCTGCAGCTGATTTAAGACTATACTCAACATGTGTTTTAGTGGTATTTTACAGATTAACAGGCAGCCCATATCCACTTATGTTCACTCATATAACACATACATTGTTCATTTTATATATTACACCAGATCTTTCAAACCAATTTTCTGGCATGCACCTGCACCACATGTGCTCTTATCAGGAGAGGTCCTGCCAAGCAGATACGGTGCTGTTTTCACCAGAGTGTGAGATATGAGGTCACTAATGGCCGTCTTGCAGACCTACCACTTCAAAGGCTTTCTCGTACCCATCGGGGTTGACAGATGGCAATAGATGGATCCTGGTCTCTTCCACCAAGTGACGTATCCGCTGGTTGCCAGACAGATACTCCAGACACATGAACTGCATCAGCAGGAGGAGCAGCTCTCGTCCCAGCACCTCGTTACCATGGGAACCTGCTGTGTAACGAAACTCCGGTTCACCTGGTCAACATGTTCGTACGAAGGGAGCGATGGGGGAAAGATAGAGGGAGATTAAATATGCAATCACAGTCATACTGAGAAAAACACTCTGAGGAACACAGTGTGATGTATCTGATGTTTTTATTATTGTACATTAAATTGAACAATCACGTCTTGTTGCATTGAAGCAATTTAAATATACTCACCAACTTCATGCTCTCCTGGGTTGTCAGAAATCTCTATGGCATACAGCTTGAGGCCACTGTGGCTCTTTCCTATGTTATAGATCCGGGTGACGTTGGGGCACATTTCATTAACCACCTTCATGAGCTGTGGAAGGCAAATAATGAAACATCAAATCATATAAACTTCATATAAAATTCGACCTAAACTACCTTAAATTAATCTCCTGCAGATCTGACCCTTCTTAAATCCCACCCCTTTTCGAACCTCGGCCAACTTTCTACTTTTCTGTGCTTAGATATGCTATGTGCTGGGCTCATCTATGTTAAAAAGACAACCACATTTTGAAGATGGTTAAACGATAAAAGTAACAGGAAAGGAGAAAGTTGACCGAGGTTCTGACGACTAGTAGTCAATTCACATCGTACAACTCAGATGTAGAAAATAAGACAAAGTACATTTACTAAAACCCTAACAAGCACAATTTTAGATTTACAGCTAAGATACATGTGTTGTAACTTCTATTCCACAACATTTTAAGATTACTTTAAAAAGGAAGTTATGGTACCTTTTACCTTACTACATTTTTGGAAGCTCTAGTTAGTTGCTTCACAAATGAATCTCCTGCCAAAATTCAAACCGTTTTTTGTTATTTTACAATGGATTTTCTGTATTTTTTTTGTTTTTTCTGTGCTTCTTTTACTAGTTTGAAGAATGGACTCACTTGGAAAACGGTGATGTCACACATATCTGTAAAGAATTTTGCAATATTTTATTGAAAATGTGATGACAAAAAAGCTCTTGTGGCTCATGCTTTGATTTTTTTTCCTGTTGTGTTCCCTCGCAGCAACTTTTGCTTTACCTCGCATTTAGTTTTGTCTGATCCACAGAGAAGATTATGATATAGTATTATGTTTTATATAGTAGACGGCTGCTGGTTGTAACCACTGCATGGGTGCACCGTCAGCTGGTGCTGATGCTCAGGCGTACGTCTGTATCATTGCAGCTAAAGATACTTACGGAGCTAGTTAACCTATAGCTCTCTCACCGATTGCTGCTGAGGCCAATTTAGATAGACAAGCTGTGATTATGATTATAGACATGGGATGACAGCTAAGGCCGTTGCTGTTGCTATGATTATAGCTGTAGCCCTGGCTGTGGATGCCTTGGTTGTTATGATTATGGCTGTGACACAATAGTTTATAATGATGTAACACTAACTACATGCAGGGGTTTTGTATGACATAGTTGTGCCTGCTGAGTGTCGTATTAAAGCTACTGTTTTCCTGAACTTCTGTGGTGTATTGGTAACACATCTGTCATATCTGATAGAAGCGCCACAGGTTCAAACCCCATGTGGTTTAGGATGGCTAACTGGCTAATGCTGTAAAGAGTAGCCAGAGCACAGCTACTGTAGCCATATTCATAGCATCACAGATTCAACCACAAATGCAGCCAAGCAAGTTATTATGGCAGGTTATTATAACTGGAGTGGACCAACACTAGCTGTTTCTGTGGATTGGGGGAATTTCACAAAATATTGTGAGCAAGTGGAAAAGTAATTAAAAAAAAAATCCTTTTTTCCAGACCACACCCGTACACTCCTGATAAAGTAGATTAGCTGAGTTTTCCATTCACCAATCAGGATCTGATGACAGTTGGTGTGTTGTTTTGGTTACTAACAATCAAGTCTGATCGAACCACACGTCACATTCCTCCATGTAATTAGAAATTCTCTCACCAGTGCTGTGTCACAGACCCTATTTAATATCATTCTACCCAGTGGGTGGGGGGTTACCTTGACTGCAGTTCAATTATGAAGATAAACTTGTAGAGGAGCTGATTAAAATAGCAACAACTATCATTTACACATATGGGAATGAGTGGAGGCACAAAGACGAAGTGCAGCAGGAAAAGACTAACAAGCCATTAAGTAAAGCAACTGCATTGATGTTAAAATCTATGTTCTTCCAGCTGCTGCAGAGGTCATTAACCAGTCGGGAGTGATGGGGTTTTAATTAAGTCTGGGTTGAATCTTGACTTTTCAAACCAAATAAATCATTAAATACACATCTGGTTTTGTTCATAAAACAAAGGATCACAAGTCGGCAGTGAAATTTAATAAAGCACCACATTCCCTTGATAAATATACCTAGATTGAATTGACCAGGATCAATGTAGAGCAGTCTTTTTATACACAGTACCTGTCCCTTCAACTTGTTAACACAGTGTTTATTTTTCCTTATAGAAACATAAAACTGACTGGGACAGACTGTGTTTTAAATCTGCTTATAGTAACTTTCTACTTAAGGTAATGTTATCATTAAAGAGACCCAAGGTAATGGCAAGGTCAACCTCCTTCTTTGAATAATGTGGAAAATGTTTTATCTTTCCTACTTGTCTTTCAATTGTCCATGCTCTGACAATATCAGTATTCCCAGGGCTACTACATTACAATCAGTTGTAATCTAAGAAAAGGTCAGGCCTTAAGCATTATAGGCGATATCTTTTTCACTCCTCTCATGGGCCATGTACTTTAATTGAGAAGCTACAATGGGCTTTTTTCACTTTTAAGGTTCTGGCACAGCACGATTTAAACTACAAGGGGGAGATACGGTACGAGGTACCTGCACGGAGAAAAGAAATGTCAAGAGTGAAAAGGCTTTAGAAGCAGAGTTTTAAAAATAGTCCCTCACTCCTTTGTGAAGGCCTATTGAGGCTGGACACCCTGCGTGACACACGTTAGCCCCAAAGGTACAGAAAGAAAGAAAAGAAAAAACAGTCCATTTAATTCACTTTGATATTCCTGGAGAAGCGTTTCAGGCTGTCACACCAGAAAAAAATGCCACTGTTTTACAATGAGCCATACGTTCTGAGCATTAATTGGACTAAGTCTCATTGTGGGTCATAACAGCAGTTTAGGACACCTGTAGTCGACTGTTTGGCACAGGGGAGATGCTAATTTACAGACGATTACAATTCACAGCACTTGTACCTTCACATCCGCTCAGTCACAGTGTAAGCAGTGACAAATACAGCTGTCTTCCTTCTCAGCACAAACAGGCTACTGTTCATGACAACTATATGAATAAGTAATGACACAACCCAGGAGATGCTTAATGCATTTTCATGTGGCTGGCAGCACTTTGTTCATTTGTTGCACACTTTGTTCTTGCAAAGGACACAACTTGTCTGGTATTGGCTCACAGTTACACAAGATGTTTTAATGCTCCATGCTCTGGTGTCTTTACTGAATAAGAAATAAGAGCTGCGCCTCTGTAAGTAGGCGGATATCTGTTGTTTTCTGTTCACTGTGACTCACCTGCCTCATTTCTTTGTAGCTGTGGTGTCTGAAGTCCAAGTCATCTGTTGTTATGACTTCATTGCGTCTGTGGTAATAATTGTTTGGATCTATGGGGAATCAAAAAAACATATAGTTATTAATATTGAGAGATTAAAGGAGGTGGATTAGATAGACTTTAATATGCAATGATACCAAAGGAAAGGAATGATTAGTCATGTCAGGTGTGTAATGGTTATAAATGCTGAGCACCTGCTCTCTTTGCTCCAGTTTAGGTTCAGTTTAGCCAAATTAAGAAACTCTGGCAGCTAGCCATGCAGAAAGTTTTGGTATTTTGTGCCAAGGTTTTGAGATATCTGCCTTTGAGGTTTTCCCGCCACCCCAACACCAAAGGAAGTGAAATTTTATTCAATTTGTTGTGCTCCCGGCGCTTAACAGTTACAAATTAATAACCTTATAGCAACCTGACATTCCAGAAACAATGTCCCAGTTACTGTGGATAATCTCGCTGTGCAAAGTTTCCATCTGGACTATTTTTTCAGTATAAAATGTTCCAGTGAAATTCGTCTCAAAACCTCAACACATAAAACCAAAACTATCTGCATGGCTCCATACCAGTAATGATAGTAGCAGTGGGGCAGGTTGGTGTTTAGGGTGAACTGTCCCATGAAGTAAAATTTCAGATCTAAGTCACAGCCCAGCGCTAAAAAAATCCTGTGCTGGGGCAGCAATGGTGGGGGCGATACTAAAGTACTGTCCAATTGGAGTTACAGATATGACTTATCATATGCCAAAGCATGGCACAGTGGTTTATAATAAATAAAAAGATATGAGTTTACAACTCAACAAAGTTATCACACTGATAATCAGATTGTCCTCCCCATGAAAAGCATCGTTTGAGCAAATGCCTCAAAACATAAATCATGTGTTTATGTTCCTGTGGCAAAAGCCCTCTAGTGTTCATAGTCATCTCTTGGCCATCTGAGGCAAACGTGGAACTAAAAGTCTGTCTGAACAAGGCCCAAATCCTGGCCCAAATCCTTTATCATCAATCTGATATTTCCACTGGCAGGAATTATTCATGTGTCTGCTTTGTCCATACAAACCCGTCACCTGGCATAGGACAGCCAAGGATCTCCACTCTCATACAGATACTGCCACTGGTAAACCAAGAGCGAGGGTTGATTCGAATGTATCGGGCCACTACCGGAGCTGGGAAGATGTTCCGGACTGGGATCTCCTTTTCCCTGTTGCCACGGAAGATCTACTGAGGCAAACACATTTAACCAGATGGTGAATAAAGAAAATGATCTTCCCCCCCTTTTCATAAAGTGAACCTCAAGTGTACCTTAGTTTTAGTTAGTCATTTAGTTTATTATTACTCATGGACAACACCTTTCGATCAACAGCTGTAAATGAGCCAAATGTCACCCGTTGTTCCTGACTAAGACACCCTAAAAATCTAATAAAATTACAAAATCCCTGTGCATGAAGGACAGAACATACAGTAAATGTTAAACATGCTTTTGCAAATAGAATAAATCTAGTTACAACATGCACAGGGCAAAGAGAAAGATGATAGAAGGTTTCCATGGTTTGGTCCACATAATCCTTACACAAACATTCATTCACGCACCTGTAGAAAGTCATTAAACCTTGTTACTGCTGGGAATTTATTGTAAATTTTAACACCCACGGTTATAGTTCTTCTCTGCACCTTTTGGCATTTTGAAAGACAAACAGTGCAGTTTGGCATTTGGCATTAAAGGTAGGCAGGTTGGTGAGCGGGAAGCTCGTAGCGGAGACTAAATTACTGTAGGGGCATTATCTCCCACATCGATGAAATCACCAGCCAAGGGAGTGTACAGTTACATCAAAATTTCATTAGCTGGGACGTGAACCGCAGTGTGGAGCATCGAGGATATGATTTCCCTCAAAAATATCATCTTAATCTGATGTGCATGTTCATTGATAATAGGATTAATAATGTTGTTATTATTCTACAGCCTAATGCATCAGTTATCAGTTGCTGCTTTAGTTTGTTGTCAAGGTATTCCTGTATTTGGTTTCTGTCGATTTAATTACATGAAGTGCTCAAGTAGAGATGCAACTCTGACAATAAGCCAGGATGAGGTTCCCATCTGCTTGAGGATCATCAGTATTTACTATTGCCTCTCAGCTCATTAAGCTTGGAAATAAGCAGAGATCTAAATCTTCCTCTGTAATTGCTCTCAAGCAAGAATTCATTTTTCCATCTGGTTCCAGTCAATAAGGGGCACACAAAACAAGACTTTATATGAAGCTAGTTTACACAGAGAACGAATAATAATGCTTGAGCTCAAAAGCTGACCATAATTGCCTACTTTGCACATATATGTCAGGAGATACTAGTTTAAATTTCATGAATGTTACTCACCAAGTCCTCCGAGCCATTCTTTAGTGTTATCCAGGTGTGACTGTCATTGCTCACCATGACCTTGTACGAGGTCACCCAATCACTCCTGTTAACGTAAGAAAAACCGGGGATGAGAGGAAGAAAAGAAATATCCTAGCAGGCAGAATTCAATGCAAATGGGGGTGACTGTGAGGAAGTCACTCAGCACACATTCAGACAAGCTTAATTCTCACAGGGTGAAAGTCCATTTAAAAATAGGAAAATGGGAGAGGAGGTCAAAGAATTTATATTAGAAGTGTCATTTGAACCTTTTATTACTTAAAGTTTTGGAATGTGAGCAAACGTACAGTTTGACGTGCAGATGATTTTTAATTTTAACTGGATCGAATCATTCATTAATTAATTCATCTGAATCACTAAATAAATCAGAAATGTGGGAGGTGGTCCAGAAGTCTGGAACCAAGCTAAGGCAATGCAATGTATTATCTATGTGAGTGATGCTATTATGAATTCAAACTAGCATTAATGTATTCCTACAATCTCATTTGACTCTTGGGTTATTTCCCAAAAATTCTTCCTTTAACTAATATCTGAAACATCAACATCTTACATCATCACTTTCTAGAGTATGAAGTGCATTAAAAAAATCTGATACATACGTCCTACAGTACTAACCAGGTTAAGTTAAAGGACCATATATACTTTACATCACAACTGACCATTCAGCAAACCATGTTGGTGTGTTTTAATCATTTTAATCTATTGTACATTGGTTTCCATTAATCTCCAATCAAAAATCCATTAGTGCACTCTGCAAAGAGTTGCGTAATCCATCCCAGTGAACATCAAATCTGTCATAATTTTTGCCAAAAAGACATTACTGGTGTGAGGTAACACAATGGCAAATTTTAAAATCAATCTTAAACTGCATTATTATGCAACAATTAGGGCCATAGCCAACACTGAGGACATATCATCCCCACATTTATTAATGTTTTTATTAAGTAACTGGATAAAGAAAATATGAACAATCCACACAGTTAGATGATTTTAGAGTCTTGGTAGACTTTTCCTTGGACTCATAAATTAGCATTTGTACTTGAGGAGCTAAAGCATACAAACACACTTGAGCGCACAGTGAGGTGAAACATTAAAATTATACAGTGTTTTTTATGCCTGTCTTCAAAAAGGCAGATGACTTATTGTTCAATTATGTCAGACAGAGCGATCTTTCTCTGTGCAGTATGTAGGTTGGCAGTGAGTCCCTTGCTTCTGGATAAAGACATCAGTGCTGAGCTGGTCCAGCCTGGTAAGAATTCCCAGTTCTGCTAATTAAAGCTCTGTTATAGACAGAAGCCCCTGAGCTGGCACCACAGACAGTTACATGCCCTACAGAGCTAATTGCGGAGATATCCTGTCTCAGGCATTGGAGTCTTCTGCTCTCTTAGATCGTGCTGGCCTTGAAGGAAAATTACAAACACAGCCTGATAAAGAATCTCCCCATGCTCTCTAACTACACAGCAGTTTCCAGAAGTATGTGCCACCTTCTCCAATTAAGAAGTCCAAAGGCCAAAAGTTGTCAAATATTATTAGAGAGCAAAGTCAGAGTAGGTAGTTGGGAAAAATGTTAACAGAAGGAGTTACTGGTTCTCTGTGAATAGAGGCTCATGGTATAATGAAAACACAACTTTTCCCTTCAGTTTATCGTTTTATTGTTGCTAGAATGATTGTTGCCACTTTCTAAGAAGGTATACTTTATAAGTTGTAACCAATGGCTCTATTATTAGTTAATAAATCCTTTATTAAGGAAGTAAGTAAGTAAACTCATTAACAACATATTCTGGTCTTAAAAAACCATCAAGTAGTGAGGGGTTTCTCTCTATATTTTTTTTCCCTGCAAAATTTGGTACAACCAATAAACCTATTATTAATTGATTATCTGTGATTAATAACGCATAAATAAATGAATGAATAAACCCATTAGTTACAACTTATAAGTCCTTTATAAAGTATTCCTTAGTCAAAAGCCATTATCAAAGTACAATTTAGGGCACACACCTACATAGTAAGGAGGAGTTTTCTGAATTGTTCTCTGGCACATTAAAAGTTTAAAGTCAGGTCTGGCATAATCCAGTCTTGTTGAAAAGTGGGGGCTGAAAAATTCAAGGTGAAGTGCTATGACGACACACACACACACACACACACACACACGCATAATCCTCTGAGAGCTCAGAGTGGATTTCTCAAGAGCTCATGGAATCAAATATGTACTGTACAGTATGTGTTTTCTGTAAGCATAAATGTCACACACTAAAAATCCCAATTTCAATATAGCATCAACGCAATACTGTTTTAACTTTACCCATAGCCCAATAGGTAGAAAAAAGAAAAAAAAACATTTACCAATCAGACCCTAAAAGAAGTTATCATTTTGATGCAGCATTTTTCTATTACTTACCCAAACTATGATATTGTACATATGCGTTTCAGCAACAACGAAGTGCTCCAACTCTGTCTTTTAACCTCCTGAAATGTGATGTAGGAATGTGTAATTTCTACTCCAGTAACTACTGTCCAAATGTAGTGAAAGTTTTAGCAAATATGACCAAAAATGTTTTTTATTTAGGTTACCTGGGTCAGACCATATTATAGTAATATGGTTCTGTAATATAAAAAATACTGGGTAAAAACAAGCCATTTTCTTTCTTCAAACTAGTTTGATAGGTGACCTAATGGTTTCTTACCCCTACTAGGTAAAGTTAATCCAGTTCTGCGACAGTGCTTTATTAACCCAAACTGGGTCAATCAAGGTGCTGCTCTACAATTATTTACATTATTACTTTAAAAACAGTACCAATGTTATTTACACTCTGGCACAGTAACTGAAGTGATGGGGATGTGTAGGCAGGTTCTATATATAATAAATGTCTGCGTACTCAAAAAAGACCCGCTGATGGGCTGAGGAAGTGGGAGGTGAGATTATACCCATCCCTTTGTATTTGGAAGTACAGTACATAAGATTCAGTGGAGACCTGTATGTAATTTCTATCTTAACAAGCTTTACACACACTGTTAGCAGCACACAGCTGTGTCCCATATTGTAGTCAGTAGACACTTACTGTAAATATAATTAAAGTATTAAAATGTGTACAGCTTTAAGAAAAATATATACTTGTTACATCTCTCTTTTTTCCCTATTATCTGAGTGTGATGAACAAGCTTACAGCGCAGTCAATTTTTTTTTCTCTCCAGTGTTATTTTTATAATGTAGTGACCTTTTAAGAGAGATGAAAGAATGAGGCTGCACTCCAATCAATCAAACTCATAAATCCTTAATCCCACAGTGAGGGGATCAGAAAAGACTTGCGAAAAGGGCAGACACCAGTGAAGGTTCAGTGCCATGTGGACGGGATTGAAAAGCCTGTTTTGTTTATATTTGTGAAGTCAAATTTTCCAGTTGGGTTTAGAGGAAAATCCAAGAGTAATTTAGAGTTCTGGAACAATTATTGCTGTCTGTCTATTTCCAGGTTTCATTTCCCATAGTTATTTTGAAACTCATGCCATATGTAATTAGATTTTTGTCCATTTACTGTGTTTGTCTTTTATTTGCCATGCTAGCGGCATGGCTCTATGGATGGCAATGTCTGCTGGTCAGGCAAACACTTTAGTCCAGACTGACTTTATCTCAGCAAATACAAACATTGAAAGGCATTCATATTACCGGAGTGAATCTTACTGACTCCCCTGATGTTTCCTCTATTGCC
The DNA here is from genome assembly GCF_004916995.1 of Morone saxatilis. NCBI lineage: Eukaryota > Metazoa > Chordata > Actinopteri > Moronidae > Morone > Morone saxatilis. The sequence continues at coordinate 7,513,427 of NW_023339651.1, read as the reverse complement.
AGGTTGACAGTGATAATTTCAGTAATGATGTGTGTTAACTATTGGATGGATAGCCATTAAATTTGGTTAAAACGGACTGTATTTCTATTTATTGCCAATAAGCAAATGTTAGCATGCTAACATGTAAACGTTAAAATTGCTAAACAATGGCATGTTGGCATTATCACTGTAGTCATGTTGACGTTTCACACAAACCATCACTGTGCCTACAGTAGGTACAGCCTCACAAAGCTGCTAGCATGTCCGTTGACCCGTTCTTGTTTTTTTTACAAACTTCATGATGCCAACCTGTGCTTGAAATGAACTGCTGATCTGAGTCACGAATACAAAAAGCAGGGATGTAGCAATGGTGATGCCATTGTTCTAACGGCGCATTATTCCAAGACCCCAATAGCCCCAAATGCCAAAAGCCCATTTGATCGACAACCCATTATGGTTTAAAACAACCTTCAAACAGACACCACCAGGATCTGAGGCAACTTAGAAAACCAGCACAAAATCCATCCTTCACAATTATCCTTTCAAGTTTGCTTGGAAAAGAAAATCCTCATCCTCGACCATCTGCAACTCTTCATGCATGTCTGCAGGGTTCCTACTCACGACCAGAGGGAGCTTCTGCCTTGTGTGATGACCCCTGTGAACTTTGTCAGCCTCCTAGCATCCACCTCGAACCACTGAAGTGGGTCATCTCTCCCAGCACACCAGGCCCCGTCATAGAGGTCATCTTCATAAAGGCCAGCCTGCAGGCCAGAAACATATTTTTATTCCAGATGTCCATGTGGAAACACAACCACACAGTCCAGTACAGTACAGTTCTCCTTTGCTTGTTTTTGTTACAAATCTATTAAAGGTTGCTATTTGAGTTTTTTTAAGTTTTGACAGTGTTGAGGGTGAAGTATGCAGAAGTCAACCAGGCTGGGATGTTTAGATGTGATCCTCTGACAATCTAAAATATGCTGTCAAGAATCAGCTAAGATAGATAAATGTGTCTACTAACATGATACAGACAGGTACAGGCTACATTACTCAAACTAGACCAGATAACACTTAAATGGAATGAACAAGGGCAAAACAAAATCAGTGAAGCTGAATTACGGGAATGAACGTGGGACACATCTGTGAGACAGGGATGACTGTTGAAAATAGATTTGTTTTCCCATTTTCCAGCATTCCTGACTTTTCTGCAACAGTTTTAGAGTACGTTTTACTGATTTAACAAAAGGACACATCTTAACACTTGCTTGATTCAACAGCTGAAAATATTAAACTAATTATAATGCATAAAATGCTAATCTCTCCATAAAGCCCGGACGAGTTGGCACTGTTGGCTCAGAGCGAGATGTGTGAACAGTCAAACACATGCTTTATGCTGACAGGCCACACTGTTCATCCTCTCATCCAAATGTAAACATTATGACATACTGCACTGTACATGCTGAGTGCATAATATCACTAGCTCCTTATCATAACTGTCAAGTCTCTTTGAAGTACACCACTCTTATTTTACATGGAACTAATTAATCCTAAGCCTTCTGAACACAGAAGAATGGGACGTGACACATCAACATTTACATATTAGAGGTACATTTTATAAGTTACGGTTGGAATTGGGTCAGTGTCAGTGTCACAATTATTGTACGTCTATTACAGAAACAAAGTGATCTGACAAATGTGTTAAACTCTATTATGTTATATTGGTTTATGAACAATATTAAGTCTAAATATAAAGTCTTTATCATGAAAAAAGTTAATGAATTAGAATTAGTCCCATGCATTATGAAAGTAGGTCTTCAAAGAAAAACTGGATTTCTAGAAGAAAGCACCTAAATTGGAATTATAGTTCCGCAAATATATGTGCAAATGTCTCCATGGGTCTATGCAGGAAATGATGTAGGTCACAAATACTGTAGAGGAGCCAGCACACACATTTCCCAAATCTTAACGCCTCACGTGGCTCCATGCTTGATCCAACTTCCTGTCACAATGTGTGTTCGTAACATACTTTTACTTACTCGCAGCTAGGAGAAGCATTTTCCAGCCATGAGAAGCAGGTGTTCAGCCCGCTTACTAAAGCAAAAATGAATGTCTATTTTACTGTTGAATGATTTGAGATCTACGAATAATTCTGCAAAGGAACGTCTGTTTTATGTGCTGTATGCCTGTCAGGTCGAAAAAAAAACTTAACAGATCTGAATGGAATATGAAGATGGTTTGGCCATGGAACAAGGGATTACTTTTTGGTGCCAACATCCAGGTGCAGAACCAGGACCTTTCAAAAAAGTTGGCAAGTATTCCATAATTGGATATATTTATTTTGCTGCAGGATGGGATACAGTTTTTAACTTTCTAAACATTTCTATTATGATAACAACACATTTAGAGTATATGTGCTATTTCAGTCTTTCGGTTGTTCATTGTTTTCCTGCCAGCCTAATATCAAAAGAAAGTTGAATTCATCACAGAACTGTTGGTGGCTGGAATCTAAACAAACTGTAGCAGTTACAAAAGTGGAAATAAACCAAGTTCACTGGCTACAGGCCCGATTCAACAGGCAACATCTGCTTTCTATGTGTTTCCCCTGATTTACAGATAATTGTTCTCCAGAATGGACATTATCTCTGTCCCTCTATGATCCCTGACAGGCACTCACATACAGAGACAAACAACAAATCCTTTGTTTTGTTGGTTTCCTGAAACATAATGCCTCGCCGTCTTGAGTGAATTAAGAGCATGTGTGTGTTTCATTAATTGTTCAGTTGGATTCGGAGCAGCGCAGCCTGCAGAAGATGAGGCTCGCTGCAGTCTGTACGCAGGCTAATACCCTCAAAGCACAGCTTGCACTAACAGGAAATACCTCTTCTCCCAGATGCCAATCCTTTTTATTAGGTTTGGGGATGTGCCCCTGGTTTGATGGCAACACTATTACTTTCTCTGTTGAGTTAGCTTTGGAGTATTAAAATATGCAGCGAGCTGAAACAGAATGATAATGTCATTCACATTTAACTGAGGCAAAAGCCAGTTTTCACAGCTGAAGTCTCTCCCTGGAGCTTAAATATGAATTTAAACTGATCCAGAAATTAAAAGATACTATCTCTCAATAATTTTTCCTTTTTTTTGTATTGCTGCTTTATGGAAAAATATGATTTCACAAAACATGAAAGGTTTCAAGGAAAGGTGAGATTGCCCAGGGTATGATGCGGGCCCCAACATTTCTAGTAAGCGTGCCCAAGCTACGCCAACACTTTACATTTCCCTCTTACCTGAATGTTAAGACGACCTCTGTGTGCACCAAGGCCGTAGCGTTTCGTTGTTGAAGCGTGAAGCTGGAAATCATCAATCTTCAATGTCTCCAGTCCCATAGGAGGGCATTCTAGGTAACGAGAATGACAAATTGGCCTGTGATGGTAATGTTATGTATCATGTGTTGCATTGCTCCAGGAGCATTGCTTTCTGCATGGTACAGCTCCTGAGTCAGGGACCATGCATTTGTTAATAGCTTGACTCAACAGTAATGAGCAATTTCGACTTTGCACATCGAGCACAAATGTGTGAAGCAAACAAGACAGCAGCTGCAGTCTGTGTTTGTTAGTGAGATGATATAATATAGGTGCTGTATACAGAAAACCTAATGTAGTCAACACATAGAGAACAATGCACAGTTTTATTCTAATAATGTGAAATGCCCAAATTAAAGCAGGATGTGATTATTATGATAGCGGCAATTATCAGTGTTGATGTTTTCTTCATTCTGCCTCCCAACTAAAAACAACAATAGCTCAAGATTTGTGTCCTTTGCAGCTAATTTGTCCATCTGCAGTACATCAGACTTTGAGCTTAAATAGAGACAAATACAGTAAGTTAATGTGTGTCAAACAAATTTTCTCAAAACCTGAATAAAATTGACTTTCACAGTGTGGTGGAGGCTTTGATGTCTTAAATGCTATGAATTTCAAAACATGTCAGTCTTCATGGATGATTAATGACTACACTATGAACGCTTCATTTTTAAAAAAATTTGCTATGCACACCTATCATAGCCATCTACCTGCATCCTTAATGCATGATAACATTGTTTAAATGACTACAGCAATATCATAAAAGGGAGAAAATGGGAAATTGCAGCTGCAAACTTGTCTGGCATGTTTAAAGATATTGGTAAAAAAGATATAATATGATCAAAAGAATATCTTTCAATGTCAGAAGGGCTTTTTGAGCTTTCAGATGTTATGAATCCACAAACTGCAGATTTATAAAATACCAAGGTTGGATTACGTAAGGTTTATTCTCATATTGCTAATCACCTTTACTTAATGCATGCCCACTATATGCTGAAACACTGGTATTCATGCTAATGGGTTTGGTGCCAGTCCTATTAACAAATATTGGATCTGACAAACAGCTCAAAATCATAAAAAGTTGAGTGAGCCCTCAAGACCTTTCGCTTAACATACCTATAGTTCTTTTTAAGCACTCCAAAACCAGAACTCTAATTTTCAATTGCACTTCCATAAAGTTGTGGGACACAAGCTCCAAAAACACTGGATCCTACATGTACTCTAATGCAACCTAATATTGCCACTTTGTTTGTTTGTTTCTGGGTTTTCTTTAAGTTGAAATTACCCTGATGACATCACTATGACCTCATCAGGGTTATCTGGGTTAATTTCTAAGACTTAACTCTCAGACTTGTTTCCAGTGGCTGAAGAGGCCTCCCCATTACTAGTACACTGATTGTGATAAGTAAAATCAGTGGAGACACAGCTGTGAGGCACAGTGCTGTACTGTATGAGCGTTGTGATGTAGACTGTGTGTGACCTTGATGTTTTCCTCTAGGCATGTTGTACAGTATGGCTCCATGTTTAGTCATGCAGAAATGCTGCAATGTAAACAGTACTCATCTTGACATAGAACATGTCATTTAATTACAGTTATTTGAGTTTTGTTTTGCTAAAGTCCTTTGTGAAGGATTTTTTTCCAGTGGCATGAGATCAATATACAATATTTTTTTTTCCCCCAATGGAAATTAAGTTGTCCCATGTATACACTTGTTTTCTTCAAGTGAAGTGCTGTCATGTCTTAAATCCCGAGACAAATATATTATATATTATATATTATACAAACAAATGACAAGGAACCTTATACTGTTTGCACATATTGTACATACTTTCCAGCTTTATACATGTTTAGGCATGTATATGTGTATTTTATTCTATTCTAATTTAAACATTTGTATAGCACAAATGAGCTACAACTGATCAATAAAGGATTATCTTATCTTTATATATATATATATTAATTTGTGATATATATAGAGTGACAGGAGAGTCTAGATACATGGGACGGGAGTTCTACCAGATCAGCTACCAGGGAGCCCTGAGGATTATGTTATCTTATCTAATTTCATTATGCAACCCTGTGTTGTGAAATGACAATAAATTAACCTGATTCATTGATATGTTTTAGAACTGATATAAGCCTGAGCCACGTGTTAATTACTGTAGATGATGATACTATATTTTACTGTGCAGGTATCCTCCCGGCCCAAACCAAAGAATGTGAGTAATCTACTCTCATAGTTCATATCTTTTACAGGCAGCACTGATGATGGAAAATTAGTAGTCATCAATATGAATAATCATCTTGTAATTAAGTCCTTGAGCATGCCAATTATCCATTAACACCCACTGCTACCACAGCAATGGTTTGGCAGGCATGTAGTTGTATTCAAAGAACTCTGACTTTAATCTGGAAAAACACAGTCTTTAAAAGAGAATGCTGCACATGACCTAAAAATGTTCTCATTTGCTGCTGAAGGGAGTTTATTTGAACAAATGCCTGTCTTTAAGTAATTGCAGAAACTAAGATGGTGTTCACTAAATAGAGCTCTTTGTGTGAGATTGGCTCATCTTTTACACTACAATGGATATCACCCAGTGAGGGCCAAATGGGCAAATCAAGGCTGATGTGTGAAATCCCTGTTACCCAACGGCTCTTTGGGTCAGATCAAGCTGTTTGCAGACTTCCCGAATCACAGCGATGGAATTTCAGAGCAAGAATTTCCGATTGGGCACCGGTCTGTTTGTACATGCAGCATATGCTGCACATGTTGCTGTCATACAGCCAGGACTGCCTTCACAAATGAACACCCAGAAGTTTAACAGGAACAAAGAACACAAAGGAATTTTGTAACTGTGCATCTGGACTTTTGCTTTTGCAGGATATATGGATGTGAATTTGGACATATAGCTCTGTAGTTAAGTATATTTAATCCATGAAGGAAGCTGCCTTTGCATTTATAACTGTTCCAGCAGCCTGATATGTGTCAGACACTGAAGACCGGCAATCACATGCACCAGGATTTTTAGAGAAGCCAGAGACAAAGAAGACCAGCATCCAAAATCCACACATGCATGAGGAGATTTATGTTTGGTGCATAAAGCAAACATAGCTCGAGTCCAAATTAATTCCTGCTGTAAAACTGAAGCGTAAATGTTGTTAACAAGCCAGAGGTGTGGTATCAGTATAGTATTCATAGTAACTCTATACAGCAATAAAACACATGTGTTGATCTTCTTGTGACCCTGCATGCCTATATTTGAAATCCTATTGGACTCACACACATACTGTAAGGCCACAGGCTTTCTGAGTGGAGTGATCACAACATATTAGGGACAACCCAGCCCCCGAAGCAGCCAAAAGGATCAAGGTTAGCAGGACAAAAAAAAATAGATGGGTGCCTGCCATGCTGCAAAGCCCTAAATCATTATCACCATCTGCATGCAATCCTTTGCAAGAGGACCCACACAGGAACACAGCATCTGGCTCCAACATTAATGTGTACCAGAAATGACAAAACAGACAGTCAAGGTCTGATATTATATGTTGCTATCTAGGCCACATGTTACTGCTGAGGTTCAAAAAACAATTTTAGGATCAAAGTTTGTCAATGTATATCACAAGTTCCTATTTTACACCTGGTTGTACACTATTGAAATACTTAAAGTGTATGAATTATTCATTTAATAATGTTTATGTAATGCAAACTGCTTTCAAAAAAGGAGCATTTGGCCTTTTTTTAATTAACAGAAAATGTTTTTTTAGGAAACACTGCAGCAACAGTTTACACAAAAGTGGTGTCTTGTAAACTTGAAATATCTAAAGCAAGACCAGGTAACTTGTACTTAACAGCAGCCACTGTAGTCACAACTGGTAACAGCAGGAGAGCAGCACATTAGATTTGTAGTTTGAGAAACTTGTTTGTTTTGGTGCGCCCGGTGAACAACTTTTATTTGAATGAATTGGTTTACATCTTGGAACAGTTTTCAGTTCATTATACTTGCATGAATGGGACCACAACAGGAGCACAAGTAGAGAAGAGTCAGAAAACAAAACTTTGCATTGTCACATACTGATATCAATCCACAGTTTAAAAATATTAATTAACATTAGCCACCATAAGCTACACACATAAGTAAAACTGGAACAGTAAATCCCCCTCAGGGAGCAACAGAGTATTTTATTAATAATAAGCTCAGATTTTCATTTGTGAAAAGAAGATAGTGTTAATTCTTTATTCAAAGTTACATAGTCTCGCTAAAAGAAAAGTAATTTAACAACTCATTGTGACAGACTCCATCCTCCTAATCATCATTGCATATCATCTACTGCACATCACACTATAATACAGTTCAACAGACCAATCTTTCAAAAACTCAGTAGCAGTTTATCAAACTCAGTCTCTAAAGCCTGACTGTGCACATGTTGCAAAGTATGATATCCAAGCAGAAATTCTGTTTCAACACATTTCTGTTGCGTCTGATGAGAACAATGAATGAGCTGTTGACACTTCCGCGGAATCTACCTTTTTTGTTCTTACAGACCCTTTTTAATGAAATCCCTATTGTTTTGGTATATGTGCAGATGTGGCAAGCACTGAGGTCCTGCTAAACCTCCAGCAATGGATAAGTAATTAAACATTTGGAGGCTGAACAATTTCTAAAACTGAGTAAGGAAACTCAGTTTTAAAGTGCATGATTTTTACAATGATGAAGCACTCAAAGTGTGACCCCAATGAATCAGCTGCTACCAGGAGACGCTGAAACAAATTTGGAAAACAGATTGGTGTTGAGTCATAGTTTCAGCCGTGAAAACATGATTTTGGGAGCTATAGCCTTCCAGATTTTGTTTGAGTTTCTTTGTGCCAGGCGTGTCAGCATGGAGTTCCCATTTTCCAACATGCAAGAATATCCAACTTTCTGCTCCCATTCCCAAGTGCCAAATTAAAAATGGCAGCCTTTCCGTCTGTCTCGGTAGGTTCCTTACAATAGCCTCAACATAAACACATAAATTCACAGTTGGCCACCACAGCCACTCTTAACCTCGCAGCATTAAATACAGCTTCCCGTTATCCTAGAAATGTCTGACACTGTGTAAATAAGTTTAATAAGGGTAATATCAGCACGTTGAGAGCTGTGGAAAGTCTGAGGTCAATTAAAGCACATGTGCTTTGCCCCAAATCACGTTTTCAGTCAAGCAAGTTTAATCTGTCATCAACCTAACAGGATGGCTACTGAGGCATCCTAGCTTCAAAGGCCGTAGCCATGGAGTCAACATTGGGGGGGCCAAATCTGCTTGATAAAGGAGTCTGTACATTAGGATTAGATTGTTGTAATTTCATTATTTGCTCCTTTTCTCACTGACCTCCATGTCACATGCTCTCCCTATTTGTTCCATGGTCACTCTCTGAGAGATGTTTCTTGGATTACCATTTCTAATGTGAGTGACATTGACTCATCTCTGTACTTTTATCATTTGACTGGCACTCCTTTTCTCACTGCTCTCAACTTTCTGTTCTTCTTTTCTGAGGCTGTTCAAAAAACTGACAAATGTCACTTCTTGTTTCATGCATGCCTGGGTTTGAGATCCCATACTAACGTACTGCCCACTACATTCTTAATCAGTATGCACTGCATACTAATGAGGTTATATGCTACTAAATGATCGATTAAGTATGCCGATTGTTCACTCTATGTTAACGTCTTCTCTGTATCACATGGCTTTATCGATCACAACAAGCTCCGACACAGCTGTGGAGGTAGGTCTGACTACTCCAGAGTAATCACAACATTACAGTCCGAGCTACCATTGAATTTAAATAGTTTATCACAAATGTAAATCAACATTTCCTGTTACGCTCAGTGTAGCTCAGTACTATTTTTTTAGGCTAAATAACGTAAAAAAGGGGAGAAAGGGACACTAAAGGCTAATGTTTGTGGTTCACATTTGATTAAAAGAAGAATAAAGAATTAAAGTAAGTACTAATATCACAGATTAAGCGGGTGGTATTAGCAGCTAGCATCAGTATATTTCACTGAGAAGCAGAAGAGGAGGCTGCTGTGCTGAGGAGGCGACTGCGAGTGAGAAAAGCCAGGAGGAGGAGGAGGAGGAGGAGGAAGGTGCTATCTTATCGTTTGTTTCTGGCTATAAGTTATCTAAGAAAGTTTACCTTAAGCAGTGCTTAACTAAACAGAATACATTTGCAACAGGAGATAGAAATGTTGCTTGAAGTCATCTGCTGCGTTGGCTGCAGTGGTCTGTGTGACTGTGGGGTGAGAGGGGGTCTGTGGGCTGACTGGACGGATGGAGAGAAGCCCCTCCAGGCTGGCTAGTTACCCCACTGGTGCTTCTGGAGCTTCTCAACGATCGGCATCAATTTACGTAATACTGCGATATGCGCAATCTACACAGTTGATGTCTCAATTCAAATATTGTCAAAAGTATATTTTGTGATGAAATAACTAATAATAGTAGTAGTAATAATAATAACAAATAACTGGCTAAAACCATCTGCCTTGCAGTCCACCATTGAAAAAGAGAAGCAATGTATTATTGGGCGGTTGAGTAAGTGCAGTAAGCTCTCGGCATATACTCAGATATTCTTGTTAATCTAGTATAAATCCAGGCATTTCTCACATACACAAATTCACATTTTAAACAGTTGAAACACATATATGTTTTATATCAATATATTTTGTATCAATTACATTTGGGTGGCACATCTCCCTCCCCTAATATATATTATGATTTCTGCCCTGCTGGCTTCAGTTTCACAAGTATATTGTGATCCATGGAAACCAAAACAATGCTTCATAGGCAAAAGGACATCAGTGCCTCTATGGCTTGACTACACTTCTGAGAGCATCATTTTATATTGCCAGACTTTTCCTCTCAGGGAAAATATTCTTTCTGAAAACTCTTTCCCTTTCCAAAATATTTGTCATCTCTGAAAGTTTTTTTTTCCCATCCAAACAGCTCCTGTGAAAGCAGAGAAAATGATCTCTGCACATTGGAGGGAAGATGAATTTTTATGAGATCATGAATTTCCCATAACAAGTGAGAGTGACATCGATTGTTCACTCACCCTCTTTTATCGAGTTGTATTGTCCTTCTCCTTCTGAGATGCTGTTTGGGGTTTTCAGGGCGCTCTTCTTGTTCTTCTCAGCCTTTTTGTTGGCTGTTTTCACTGAGGAAGATTATGACAACCCAAGAACAAAAATAAAACTTTAGAATTTTTATTAAGAGGCTGTGACAGGTTGAATCTCATTTAAAATTGCTGATTCATTTTGTCAACAAAGAGAGGGAAAAGCAATAGTGTTGACAAAGAAAAGAAGAAAACTTTGGCTGCATTCAGTCTTACACATATGGATAGATTCAGGATTGGGGACTGAACCAAGAGACAATCTCTGGGCACAGAATTTGAAAATGTTTAACTCTTGTGCTCTTTACAATAGATTAAATCATGGTAGTCGATCTTTATTACAGCGAGATAACTACCTCAAGGTTCAAATCAGTCATGAAAATAAGAGACAGGATGGGGGCAGGGGAGGCACATTGCAGCAGCTGAAGATGGAAGAGAGGCGTGTGCTTTTTATTTGACTGAGTGTCAGGTCAGGATAGGCCCCACGTGATAACAATCCTTCTCACATCTGAAAGCCTTTATCCTCGTTTCATTCTGGGGACAGGTTAAATCCTCAACAATGCTCCAAGCTGCATATGTGGCTCAGCATAACGGATATAGAAGGCTATGAGATAAGATCATTTAAATGTTTGAGAGGTGCAAAAAATACTCATGGCCATTTCAGGTTGATCAAAGTAGTAATGGCAAAATAAACACAACAAATAAATGTCCTGTATTAAAAAATCTACTTAAGAAAAACACCTTTAAGCAATAAAAGCAGTTTCAGATAAATTAAATAATAAATTAATCAATTGCTGACATACAAGGTTTTTTTCTTACAGCCTTTTGATAATAATAAGTTTAACAAAATCCCAAAAATGCAAACATTCAAGAACCAGCACCTCAAAGCTGTACATAAAGCTGAATTAATTAAGTTAATTAATTAATGTAATTTAAAAAGTTAATTAATTAAGTTTTTGAGTTTTTATTGTTATTAATATATTTGTTCATTTATTTGTCACTTTGGGACAGCAAAGGCAGCAGTAAACACAGTACTGCAATATTAAATTTTTGTTATGGCAAACAAGCAATTGCCTATTTCTGTCCAACAGACGCAGAGCAACAGAAACACTATATTAGTGATGTTATTGGCAGTCTGGCCAACGGATATCTAATATTCCCTCTTTTTTAGCTTTGTTTTGGTCTCCACCAACTCCTGCGGGAAATACTTGAAACAATTCAATAACTAACTTTGTGCCGGAAAGTTAGTGTACAGTTGGTTTTTCAAAGCTTTTTGCTGAAAATAGCTGATATTAGGTTGAGAGCTGTGAGAGTGAGCCAAAACAATAAAGTTGTGGGCTGCAAAACCAAAACAATTAGCTTAAAGGTGCTAAAATGCTCTGTAGAGCTGTAGATAACTGTAGAGTAGGGTGAGGATTCTCTGTGGGTTTGTTGACTATGATCGACCAGTGACTATTGATCACTTTACTATTATTACTACTATTATAGTTAATATGAACATATTGATTAGTGGAGCAAGGCTTTAGATTAAAATTTAACTACTTCCTGCGTCTGATTAAGAGTTTTCACTTTCTGGTCTATCATCAACTAACAAGATGTATATATTTTTTTTACTTTTATTTTTTTAGGCCTAAAAACAACAGTTTATCTTGTTAATAGGATGCAGTATGACGGAGGTAAAACAACTCTCACCAAAAGAGACCAGTGACTTTTGTATGTTTCACTGTTATCATATTCCTCTAGTCCCACCTGCAGCAGGTATCCCTGCTGAGACACGTGAAGCCAGATGCCTGAAACATGAGGTCACTGTTGACAAAGCTGCTCTAAATTATCTACCACCAACCAACCAAAGCCCTAACGCCTGTTACTATCCTCCAATCACCTGGCAAGATCTCAAACATACCTACAAACCTGCTACTGCATGTGCTGAGAGTAACATAGAGCCACAGAGAGCTGTGAGCTGTACATTTCTATATGAACATACTGTGTCTCAGCTTTGGGGAAAAACGTGGATTTCACGTGTCCTACGTGTAATGCAGTCCTGACCTCTGCCGCGCATGAGGCTGTTAATCCTGCTGTCATGCAGAAGCCTCACAGAAACATGGCTCTGATCGTTCAGAGGAATGAGGAGGAGGACTACCTGACAAGGTCATTGTTGTTGTTTTTTTCTCTGCACAATGCACATCCATCATGTGAATTAAATTCAGCTGCTCCTCTGAAGTCCCTCAAATATTGTTTGAATTTGCCAATCAGCATGAGTGTCTGGGGCACATTAGCAGACTCTGAGAAAAATAAACTTCATAAATACTAACCTGCAACTTCCAACTTTCAGCTTCACGTTGCACTACAAATTTCACCTGAAATGCATCAAACCAGGTGTTACACTTTATGTAATTTTTGTTTTACTGTTTATTTTAGTTTAGTAGCAACACTGACTGATAAAGTTACTTATAAGTTTTTCTAACTTAGAAGTTGCAGCCACAAAACCTCTATTGGCAGAATAATTATTCTTTAAAAATCCTTATTGCTGATCGATTGCCCATGGCACTGATATTATGATTTAGTGAAGAATTTCTAGAGTAAAAATAAAGTTTTACAACTGTATACACAAGAGAGCTTGAGACAGAAACTGTAAGAAAATCAACACTTTCCGTCCTGCTAAGAGATGCAGTTCTTTTACCTGATTTTGCATCAGCTGTGGTTTTATCCGCCTGCCTGCTGCTGTCTGCCTTTCCCTTGGGCACTTTCTTGGCAGGGTTTTGGCTGTGGTGCTCATGCCTGTCAGGTATCGAGGCCACAGGCTTCTCCAGCATTTGGACCTGGTTGTACTGATCTCTTGTCAGCAGCTCCTGCATGTAATAATCCTCATCCTCACCGGCAGAGCCATGGCTGAGGTCTGCAAGCCCCATGAGGAGTCCCAGCAGAGCCAGGAGGGTTAGGAGGCTGAGGCGCTGTCTTGTCATGACCCGGGGGATTATCTCCAGCTGAGAGTCCCGATGCCGTCTCCAGAGGAGCCTGCTGCTGCTGCCGGGCTGCGTCCCATCAACTGCTCCCCTTCCTCTCCCTTCTCACTCCAACACGGAGAGTTCACAAAGTTCTCAGAGCGCTCCAAGTCACTGACGAAAGCAGCGGAGCCAGAGGGTCCATGGACGCCTCAGCCTGGGAAAAATGCAGTGAGGGAGGGAGAAGCACACAGAGCAGGAGATGAGGTAGAGGAGAGGGAAGAGGCAGGGACACAGGCAATACAGTTCTCTCCTTTAGATGCTGGCAGGTGACTCAAAAAGAAACTGTTTTTCTTTTTCTCTTTCAGATTTAAACCAGTCCAGGCTGCTGACACAATGCAGAATAATTTTACTGTTGTGGGTAGAAGCGAAAGAGGGCTAGAAATCTCTATGGGAAACATACATTGACACATTCAGGATCTGCTTTCATCTCCATCTCCTCCCACTCTGTCTGGGGCAGGCGCAGCTTTAACCAGAGGAAAGTTTTTTCTTGCCTGCGGGGGAATCAAATCGGGGACTCAAACAGCTCTTAACCAATTTGCAATTCTGTGTGTCTAAAGGAGAAGCAAAGGCGAGCCTCTTGATCCATGTAGGGGTGTGTTTGAAGTCCAAACTGGCACAATACATGCATTCCCACACAAACAGAAGCAGTCATCTGCCCTTTTCAGTTTGAAAAGTAAATCACATCGGGTGTACAGCTGTTAGTGTGGTAAAAGTGCACTTATTGGGTTCAATGTCAGCTAACACTGCATGATATCCTTTTACCGGGAAAGATAATTAACTTGTTGCTCCTCTGTAGCTGCCTCATTTGCTGAGGCTGTTCTTGTTTCAGCTAAGACCTGTTTGGACTCTGCTCTAATTTACACATTGACAAGCGGCTGAAATTTAGGAGAACAAACTCTCCGTGGAGAGTTCAGGCATGTTCCAACGCAGGGATGGAGCGATGCCCTGTGTGTCACAGCTCATCACATCAGTGCTGTCTGTTCTTCATGAAGCTCTTTCTCTCTTTTTCTCTCTATCGCACACACACACGCTCAGAAACTAGCTACAGCAGCCGACAGAGCCTTCCTTTCACAAGAAGACAATAACAAATCCCAAAGCCAGCAGTCAAACTGACACACTCCTGATTAAAACCACATTTTGTCAGCTACAAAGATTTATCTTTAAGTTAAATTGTAGAGAAAAAAGATAAAGCTTTCATTACAAGGGCCCCAACATGTTATCTCTGGCATTTGAGAAGCATTTGGAGTTATTGCTAAGCAAAGAAATGTCTCGCCTTGGGCTTAGTCATAAGGAGAAGTGGGATTTCATGGAGCCATTGGCACAGCTAATAAGTACAGCTTTTGACATTTCATCAACCTGAGGCAAGACAAACTAAGGCAAAGATAATAATCCCCTAACAAGCCCAGTGCCCCGCCTGGACGCTGCACAATTTAAATGCATTGGTTCATTACACATAATTGATGTGGATATACATTGCATACAGGAAAGTCCAAAAAGGTTGTATGGAACTCAGATCTTACACCTGAGATTGAGAGGACTAGTCAATGGTTGCTTAAGGAGACTGGGGTTGCAGGCTAATCACAAAAGTACAGGATCTGGAGTGGGTGGACAGCTCGAGGCTGGAAGACTCCATGCTCGGCTGGCACAGCATTTCGCCAGCTAGGCAGGCATTCACTGCTCGCCCACTCCTCATCTAGACTACACCCATCCAAATTTGTCTGGGAGGAAGAAGGAGGGAGGAAACGGAAGGAGGGATGAGACGAGGGAGGCAGCCAACAGAGCTGAGGCATTTCACCTCAAAGGCTTTGAGACAAGAAATATCCTTCCTCCCTGCACACCTCAAAACAACTGTTACTCTCAGTGTCAGGTTTCTCTGAATGCATGACTACACTGTAGCTGCGATCCCTCTGGAGACAGGTCGACATTACGGGAGCGATCACGTTATGGCATGGTGAAGGATTTATAAAACATCATCTGAACACAGTTTACTTTCTGTCTGTTCACCACCATTTAATTACCACCATTAAGATGTAGATGTGACAGATTTGGCTGTGTTTACTATTTCGTTGTGGCTTAAAGACACAACCCTGGGACTAGGATGTAGTTCATCTCTAGGAAGTGTTATTTAAGCAGGATTTTAATTCTCATTCTCAAATTTGTTCTGTTGTCCAATTATGTTTTTACAATTAATCTAGCCAATATACAGCTTACAGTTACTTTCTTTTACAGTTCACAAAAAGTAATTCAAGCATCAAATAACCCTTCCGAAGTTGTGCCTCTTTTTGGTCTGTGCTCTAATAACAGTTTTCAACCTTCTCCTTTCCTGTACAGATATGCTATGTGCTAGGCTGGTCTATGTTAAAAACACAACCAAATTTTGAAGCTGTTTTCAAGATAAAAGCAACGAATGTCTGCAAATTAGCTTGCTAGTTAACATTAGCTACATTAGCTAGCTAGCACCAGGCTAGCAGATAGCATATCTAAGTAACTGAAGCTTGCTCAACTGTTATTGAAGCAGTGTAAAAAGGGGTGGGACTTAGGAATGGTCAGTTACTTCCTGTTCAGACTACAGTAACTTGGTTCTGCCCTAAGCTATAATTGTCTTTCCTGCCTTCAGTTTGAAATACAGCAGCAACCAGAACCATATTTGTCATGGTCCAGCTGCGCCTCTCCCTCATTCCTAGTGTCTTCAGCTGTTTTCTCCCCTCCCTTGTGTTTGTTGTTTGTCCCCTGTCTTCTCTCTGTTTGTGAGTGTGTCTCTGTCTGGCCGTGGCGCTCCTTCTGCCTTCGCACCTGCGACTAATCCCGTCATCAAGCTCCTGCTGCCAATCCCCTTGCACACCTGCAACTTCTTGGCCAAATCGTTCAGTTTGCCAATGTAGTACCCAACAACGTGCACGACCATAGTCAAAAAGTAACTGTACAGCTTTTGACAGGTATTGCAGAACTTTTGGCGCTACACCCAAAAATATGTTAACCATAATAAAGGGTTCAGCAGAATCATCCATACGACATTCTCACCTGGCAAAAGGGTTAAAGGGGTAGGTCATGGTTTAAGAAGAAATCAACATGTTGACTGTTGGCAGAAGACCAAAGTCAAACGAACCACCCACTGGCCAACCACCGAGTTTTATACTTTGACAATGCTGCGCTACTTCATTCTTACTACTACTGCATTCTTCTGCTCTGAGAGAGGACAGTCCTTATTCATGACCACAAGAAGAAGCTATTTGTGAGGAAAACATAAACATAGGTCTGTTTAAGTAGATTTGAACAACCAATTGATGCTGAGGACAAAAGGTGACTGCACCTCAGAGCCCAAACGGTTTGGAACAACCTGCTCTGTGTCTGTAATCTTGGCTTACATTTCTTGCTTAGTTTTTGCTTTATTTAAAAAAAAAAACTTTTTTACAGACTTGCTTTTACCTGCAACTTTTCCTTCTCTTGCTTTCATTTTTTATTCTTATGTCCGTCTTGTTGTCTCCTTTGTTTGCTTTGATAAATGCTTCTTAAATTATAATTATTATTGTTGTTGTTGTAATAAATTTGCTTATACCAAAGATATACCCTATTTATGTCCCATATTTATCTTTTACTGGCTATTACAGTGATTTATGCCACTGCATACACAGCTTTCACAGAATGTATGTAGCCTACTGTAGTTTAGAAGTTACTTAGACACAGTCAAAATTTATTAAAGCATGAAATGATTTTCTAAACTTGCTGTCTAAACAGCCAGAATGTCCGCATTAAAATACCCGCTATGGTCTGAAACAGGCAGATCAAACATTCGCTTATCATGCTGTTGAGAAGAGCAGCTTGAGGCCTGGATGTTGTGACAATAGCTGTCTTTCTCAGTGAAGAACACCGAAGGTGGGAGAGTGATGGCTCCTGCCTCTCTCCATAATCTCTTAAGGGGGGGAAATCCCTGGCTGAATTCTCATTAATTAGACATCAGTGCCCAGAGTGACAGGTTAGAGGCTCAGTGGCAAATACCTCCCTGCTGCTGTTTTGGCACCTAGTAATTGATGAAAAAGGGGACTGGCTTGAGACAGAGAAGTGAGAGGGTGGAAAGAATGATGTATAATCATATTGTACTGTTCAGCAGGACATGGCAAGGCTAAATATTTCCTGACAAACAAAGCGTAGTTAGTGACAATTGCGACTTAAAGTGAGACATGCAAAAGTATATGTAGCATCACACTCAGACTCAGCTGTGTATTTTTTAAGTAGCTTTGCTTTTTGCATGAGGGGGGAATCTGATCCATATCTATAAATCTTACACATTCTGTACACACAGACAAAAATGTATGTATGCAA
The DNA here is from genome assembly GCF_004916995.1 of Morone saxatilis. NCBI lineage: Eukaryota > Metazoa > Chordata > Actinopteri > Moronidae > Morone > Morone saxatilis. The sequence goes on along the minus strand of NW_023339651.1, from coordinate 7,495,625 downwards.
AAACATTTTGTGATCATCCATCAAATACAACCTTCAGTGTGTCAAACCGGCTTGTGGCCAATATTTCTAATGAATTCTGATGTTAACAGTTCATTGAGGACAAACAGGTACACCCCTGTCTGACAGGGACAAACCTGCCTTGTCTTATTTATTTATTTATTTACATGTCCACTGAAATGTAATGTGACACATTTATGGAACCAAAACGAGGCATATTACAACCTTGGATTTACTACTTTAAAGCATGTGCATTTCATTATGGATGAAGCTCAACTCCTGCCATTATTAATATTCGGACAGGCAGGGAAACTAAATCTACAAGCTAGTAAGTTCACCTTAAACTGAAAGACAAACATATACTGAATCTTTCCACAAGGATGACATTGGTGCTGTTAATGTTGAATTCAATGTTGGTGCTATATAAATTTAAAATCTACAAGTAATAAGTACCAGTTGTACTGTTCTTCCTAGATTTTCATTCATATTATCACATCATATTATTTTCAACATTATGTATTTTTAAACACATTAAAAAAACATTTTCTGCATAGTTCTGGTTGTATAATTTGTACTGTTGTTGCTGTGATCATTTTTGTATGATCAGAGAAGAAGGTAAAAGGCTGGAGTTATTTCTCCTGTGTCCATGGAAACTGTGAAACGTGGCGATGGTCAATTTGTTAGACCGGCACACATGCAGAGCAGTATGCTTTGAGTCTCGAGGTCTGTGTCGGCTTATGTTTTCCCGGTATCCTTCTTGGAATCAGCAATCCCAACCTGTTTTGCCACTCTAGTGAAAGACATTTTTATTTTTAATATATCCAATTTTGTAACTTGATAAAAGTAGCCGGATCATAATGTCAGGGTGGTGATATTTCTTTCATGGTGTCTCATGCCCATGCAGATTTAAGATATTTTGCAAATAAAGGTCAAGACCCCATATTAAAGCTCCCTGTGCTTCTTTTATTTGATGTTAAGCCGGTTCAGTTGATCCAGTTTTGATTTTGTTATTTTAGACATTTTGATCTTTTTTAGTACAGCACAGTGAGATGTTTTTCTTTCTTTTGGTTTTGTAATGGCCACACACAGAATAAAAGCAGTGTCAAACCTAATATTTTGTGATATTTAAGTTCTGGAACCATTCCTATTAAAGAGAGAAACCCCTCAAAAGTACAGCCAGTGTTCAATTACTGTATGATATATTTGAGTTAGATGAAGTGGAACTTATGAATGCATGGATATACAAACAGCCTACCTGCCTGTGGCTGGTATTTTTTTACACTATGGTTTGTGCAAAATGATGCATTATAGTAAAAGAGATGAATATGAAAGCCAATTGCCCTTATAGGACTGGAACTCTCATCTTTAAGCTGCTATAATTAATATTTTAACATTGGATCAAATTACTATATGTACTCCTTCAGCCCATTGTGGTATAGATTTCTCTTATATTAGGCAAATTAGTCTGCTGACATATGAAAAAGCAACAGCTCAACAACAATGACGCCTGGACTTTGCTGTGGGCCCATCTGTTGTATGCTTTCTTCTGTAACTCCACTGGTGTGTCAAATCACAATGAACAAACTGCAGGTTCAGATTTTTTTTTTTGGTGGCTGAAATAAAATGCTACCTCCTGAGCAGAGCAAGCCCCCAGGAAGTGCGCCGGTCTTTGAAGCCAATTTGACATGGTGGCCAAACCGTGGAATTACAACTCACGTGATGCACAGCGGCCCAAAAAAAACATTTCCCATATTAAAAGTCTAGAAGAACTGAAATGTTCATTCAGGCCAATAGAGACAAAAAGTACTTTGGACATCTGTCTTTTACACTGGCAACAACCTACATTTATGGTTTTCTACTTTCTGCATTGGCTCTGTGCAGTAATAACAGTATTTTTATGATCCCTGCAGAAAACGATTACATTTGTCATAGTCCTACAATTTGGGACAATTTATCGTTGTTTGTGGTTTGGAGAGCTTGCTAAAAATGCTTCCCCTTTGGAGACCTCCGGGTGATGAAAAAGCTATTTATCTATTCATCACACACTTAGACCTCAAGCTGCTTGGTAACAATGTCGGTTTTCCTACTCGGTGGCCTGGATCCCGATGCGTTTCAGCACAGCCGCCCTCGGTTTCCTCCCTGAAAATGCTCCCTTCCTGAACACCTGTGTTTCTAATTCTTTGTCCACAATCGCCGCAGCTGGGACAGGTTCCAGCTGGATGTGACCGAAACAGGCCAGATGTTTGCATCTAATAACAGTGACAGTTTTTAATTTGAATGGCAAGAGAAACATGAATTTGCATATGAGCACAATCAGATGTGATAACAGTTGATGCAACATTTAGCTGCCGTGCGTTCTTTATTGTCAAGTTTTTTCTTGCTTCTACTGTATTGTGACAGGGAAGTAGAAATCATAACTGACTTTGTTGACACTCTGATGACAAAAATGAACAAGTTATCTATCTATAAAACATCAAGGATTTCTTCAATACATCATCAAGCATTTGATAATACAGCTGTGTTCAGGGTAAACGGGCACCCTGAAGGACATCTAGCAGTTTAGTTCCTGAAAGGAGATAGTCTGCCCAAGCACAGATGTAACCACATTAGAATTCTGTACTGTCCCTGTTGGGAAATGCTTGGCTGGAGTCTGAGAAGAGAGCTAATGCAGTGCTACGACCCTGGGTACATTGAACTTTTCCTGAACAACGACACAACTGCAAGGACACAAGAGGCCTGGGATGACAAAAACAAAAAACAAAGAAGAACCATCTGGTTTAGCACATCGTCCATTGTTAAGGATTTGGTCTGATAAAAATAGCTGAATCGATTCAGCCGTGTGGAGACTTGCCAATGCTAAACGGAACCATTAGGGCAAATAATTAGGGTGCAAACATTCATGGACATGAAAGGGGGTTTAAGACATAGATACCCTACCAAAAATGTTCTTCCTTTCAAAGAGCCTGGGCCACAGTCTTTTACAAGCGCGTGGAAAATGCTCACTGCTTGAAAACGTGAAAATAACTGCAAGCTGTTTGACAACACCATCACCAGCATCTTCGCTTAGTAGACTGTGTGAAGAAATAAGCAAGGCAATCAGTAATCACTAGTTTTGCCAGGGACCATTTCTATTTCTACAATATGTGTCCAAAAGAGATAAAACTGCATAGCACTGTATATCACAAACAGATGTTTTGGGCTGAGCCCTTAATATCGCACAAATGTTAGGCAAGAGAACTGAATGGGACTCTTCCATTCAATATCCTCAGCTTACTTTTGGATTACTGTGTGATATAAAAAAAGAATAATCACTATATTGCTCACTTTCTCTAACAAATCTCACCCAATTGAGATTACAGTATTCATAAAGATCTGTTTGTTTCCTGCATTCCTCTCTCACTCATCATCAGTCGGCAAATGTTTGTTGCATAAACTTGTTTATCCAAATCTTTCTTTCTTGTTATCTCAAGAAACACTCCATTAATCACTGACAACAGTGAGACACAGAGCTGTGATTCAAAGGAGGGTTTTTCATTTTCACTCACGCTAGTTTGGAAGAATCATGGGAGAGTTACGAGCAGGAGGCGTCTTGATCATCATTGTTGGTGGTCTTTACAGCATTTTCCTGTGTTGGTCAAAGGTTTGATACTCGGGAACATAACTTTAGAGACCTGTAACAAACATCCCTCACATTAAGAAACCCCACACCACAATGGAATTTCATTAACATTTAATCTGACAAAGGGCTAAAGCACAATGAGGAGAAAGAGCAGAGGAGCTGAGGGAGACTTGATGAGGAGTGAAAAGGAAAGTGGTGGGAAAGACATTGAAGAGAGAGGCCTTTCTGCTAAAGCCCTGCTCTCGAAGCTTATCCAAACTGACAGAGGATAAATGGACCTGGGGACAACGTTTCTCCCAGCCGCATCCGAAATCGTCTTGTGAATCTCATAAACTACTTGGGTCTGTTGTGTTAAGACATTTTTTTTTTTTTATAAACACAAACAAAGGCAAATCTGATCTACCAGAGATCTTGTTCAGGGGTCCTGGTATTTTACAAACTGGCTCACTGTCATGTTTTATGAGGACACTTGATGGAACTAAGCCATTACTAACTAAATGTGTTTCACCACTTGTGCTCTCCCTATGATAAGTCAAAATGTCTTCAGGAAAAAGGCCAAATACACACATTTATATTACATTTTTCACTGGGAATACTGAGGAGAGGTTAACATTATATAATGAATTAAATATTCTATCTTATAGGTTTATGCTATATTACAATATAGAAGCATATTTAAAACATTTAAACATTTCAATGTATGATGGTGTTAAATTGAGCTGTAAAACTGGGCTTCAGTGAAAACATTGTTAGGGGCTTTGTTGAGACACTATTGACTATGATGGGTAGTTAAAGGAGCAAATATTCTCAACCATTTTAATGGAAAATACAATAAGATTAAAATCTCTCTTTTATCAACAAATTCAGAGTCCCATAAATATACCTCACTTCACCAGGATGATCACCAGAAAGCCCAAAACCCCCAAACCTATGTATATAGGTATTTAGTGTTGTTGATTCATTTAGGTCTAAAGCTTGACCTTTCACTGCAAAATATATGAATTTTACATATTACTGCTGCATTTTTTCATTTGTTTGGAAAGAGGGAGGTATCAGAATTAAGGGGTTTAGTTACACTAAGCTGTCTTCCCAACAAACACATCTTCCAAAAACAACCTGTGGATGTCCCACAGAAAATGCTCCACTGAGCAGTGCTAAAATCGAAGATGCATCGCAAAAGGGTGCTACACCCTCAAGTGATCCACAGCAGGCTGCTACAACTGATGGTGTACCACAGCAAGCGTGGACACCTTCAGGTGCTACACAGCAGGCTTGTGAGACAACAAAAATAAGAAAAAAGGACATGCTGACAGCTGCACTGACCCAGACACATAGAGAGCTGGAGGGACAGCTGCAGTGGCAGGAGGAGAGGTCCCATCTCCTCCAGTCCCTCAGCGACATCCACCACACCCTGCAGGAGGAGGAGAAAACTCAGGAGACAAGATGCGATTGGATGATGGACAGGACTGGCAACCTAGAGGAGCAAATAAAAAACAACAAAAAGCCAAAAAAAACCTTCTCTGTGGAAAAGATTCCTCCGGTTAAAGTAAAACTGGAGGACAATTTTCCACCAAACTCATTTTACAAACTACAAACTTTTCTCCCTGTGTTTGATAGGTTTCCTCCAGGTGCTCGGAAAAACATGAATTTCAAATAAATTATTCACATCCATAACTTATAAAATACAAAGACCAGTGTAATTTAGTGGCATCTAGCAGTAAAGTTTCAGATTACAACTAACTGGACACAGAGATACAATTAGATCCCAAATTTTGATTAATTTGTGGCCACAATATATAATGCGTTCTCACATTTTTGATTAAAGGATCAGTAAGGAGGATTTAGTGGCATCTAGCTGTAAAGTTTCAGATTGCAACTGACCTAACTTGCATCTGTATCTTATAAACTGGGAATGAGAACGAGTTGTTTGTTGGAGAAACTATGGTGGGTGCGAAACTTGTGGAAAAAAACAACCGTTTACAGTGTTTGGTTTGTCCGTTCATTCTAAGGTCATAAAAACACTAATGAAGACATACCAATGAATAAATGTTAGACATTTTGGAAGGATCTATTTGCTTTTTCCCTTTTCAAACTAGAAATACAATAATATTATCATATGCCACCAGTTTTAAACAGTTTATGGGTGTTCCCAAAACATGTGCCTTAATTATTTCCAATATTATTGTTATTTCTGCTTCTTTGTTAAATTACATTTATAGACTGAAAGTGGGCGGAAGACACACTGCACGTGAAAAGTGTCTAACTCTGAAGATAGTCAGCGACACCAAGTTACAGCTGATTCCCAGGGTCTTAGAAAGGACAGGCAGACATTAGTCATTGAAGGTAGCTAGCCAACGTTAGCCTAATAACCTACACCTTGAAATCTAATGTGATAATATATTTTGGTTCTGTCCTTATATTACCTCTGAAAGTGTTACTGGAAAATAAACAACCTAATCTGTCGATAAATGGAAGACTGCAGTCATTTACTTTTTCATCATTATTCTGTGAAACAGGAAATTTGGACAATGTCCCAACCTGAGTCATTGTTTGGGGACTCTGAGTTCATATATGAAAACAGTTTAACTGTTGTTTTTTTCGACGAGTCACACAGTTGTCACTGCAGTTGTCACCATTCTCAGTGTGTTGTTCTTCCATGCTGGTAGACAATGTTCTTCTTCTTATGGCGCCCCCTCAGGTCCGGAAGAATTGCATCCTCGGTATCGATGGTGTTGATGGTTGTAATATTAGTATTGACACCAATGACATCCCTACTGCTTCCTAGTGAGGATGTAAATCTTCAAATTGTTTTGATTAATTGCCAAAAGAAATAGTCGTTCTCACATTTTTGAGTAAATATAATTTTGCTATCACACAGTAACTGCATCCGCCTGTAAGAATATGTGGGTGCACAAGCCCCACATAATACTAAAGCATCATTCATTTACAAACTTAATACTATGAAAATACTACAACATTTTGAATATAAAAAATACTAACAAATATCATTAAAACATAATTTAAAATAAGCGTTGTAATTTCTGTAATATTTTTGTTTCAAAATTGTTCACACCTGTGATTAGCTACATGCTAACAGTCCGAATACAGTGTATGTCGCTTTAAGATTTGAGAAAGATAATTGCTGGGCGCTCCCTGCTGGTGGTGCCATCATTTGGGATACCTTTTCAGGTGTTGATGCTATCAGCAATTAAGTTAGCTCTCTGCACCAAACTCCATTTTAACCTGGAAGTTTTTTTCTGTCCCAGGGCCATGGTAACTCTGTTTCCAAAGGATTTATTGTTGCTTAGATACCCGAAACCCTGGGTGTCTTGGCTCTGTTGGTGTTTTTGTGCTTGGTCAGTCAAGCTAGGCGGCTATTAACACTGTGGGCTGTTATATTGTTGCCCCCTCACATCTTTTGCTTTCTGTTTGTTGTCTCCTTGCTAATAATTTGTCTATATATATATATATATATATATATATATCTTCAACTACAGTGTGTAGATTATGTCTTAGCATGTTGCTGCATATAAACTGGATTGCTTGCTTTTGTATTCAACTCACAAGATAGTTTACTCCCCACATTAGTTGGAAGCATTTCGTTGGGTGACGCTGACGCCAGTGCTCAGTCTGCACATTGAAGGTGCAAACCAGATAGTACCTCTCCCAGGTGCCCTTTGCTCCGCTGTGCTGCTCCTGCCCGCCTCCCTTGCAGACTCTGCTGTATACTGCAATCACTTGCTGCTCCTGCTATAGCTTCTGCTGCTCATATCTTTAGCTCCACCAAGGTCTGCTGTGCTGAGCATGGTGCATCCTTGTACCTAGATGCCAAATATCAACTCTGTATTATCATTATAAATCTGTTCCACGTAAGGTCTGTTTGCCAGCATCTGAAAATTTCCTTTCATGTCATTTCCCATGACAAGAAGTTGGATACGTGGGATGCTGAAGCCAAAATTCAGCACAGACATAATGCAAAGAAATGTGAAATACCGCTAGTTTGGATGTGTGTTTCAAAAATTCCCTGGAGTTTTCTCAGCAGCGGTAGTTGTCCAGTTTCCTGTCAGTCACTGTATTCTGATACAGCACAGACTAGGATGAACAAAAGCTTTGGTAATATTTGTTCATTCCAAGGAAATTGAAGTTGGTTGGAAGCTCTCATTGAAGCAGAACCTCTTCAGCCAGCCAGATGGACCATCCAATTCCAAACAAAATATGCAAATTATTAGCAGTCACTTTTTTTTCCAGACAGATTGTCTTGATTTCAGTGAGAAGGAAGTAGTCAAAGCTGCTGCTGCTTTTGAGTTTGCACAGTGAAACAGTTGCATTTCCTTTTGAAACACCCAACAGGAATCTCATGTTCAATAAATTTGTGTGATTGCAGGTTTTGTCTTAATTATAAAAAGAGGTTTTTGAGTGGTTTTTGGTTCAGTTTGTCTTGATGTTAGGGCTGGAAAGGAAAGCTTAGGGGCTGCCAGAAAAGAAAGACATAACTACTGACAGCTTGAATTTTTTTTTCTCTCTCCCTTTTTCTTGTTTAAAATTGAGGCACATTTTTGTGTTTAAAGCACACTAAATCATCTGGATGTTCTTATTTTCTGTTTCTGTGCCTGAAGTCCAAGTTGCAACTCTTTTTTGGTAAGTATTGTCTGCCCTCTGGTGTACTGCGAGGATGTTACAACGTATGTCAAAGTATCATCTTTTATTAGTTTAAATTTATCAGCAGTGCTTAACAGTGTTTTTTAAACGCATGTAGACTAATTGTTGCTTTGTTAGGTGTTATCTTTAGGTTTGCTATGTCTGTCTAATGTGCCTGAAAGTCTTTGTTTCAGTTGCTAAATTAAATTGTCTGGTTTAATAGCTTCAAATCTAATCACAAATATTTGAATTCAGCTTCTTACTAATTGGTAATTATTCAGTGTTTGTGACAACCTTTCAACAGAAGGAGAGAAAATTATAATGAAAGCGTGATCAGAGTAATTACATGGCTGCTTTTCAGCTGACTCATTCAACGTCAGCCAGGAAAAAATGTCATTTAGATTTCTTTTAATCTCCTCGTTTAATGTCCACATACAGTAAATCCACTGTCTGAAGTCTGCATCTGGAAGACAGCATTTATTCCATCTGATGTCTTCATTTTCAACCTTTAGTCTGCTAGTACTATTAACAACAGAAATACTGTTGGATACGGCCAATTTTAAGGTTGCAACTACATGTGGTTTCCAGTAGAGGGTGGTGTTGTTTCACTAAACCCTGGTGCTCTTATTTCACAGACTCTATTCAACTTGTTCTCACAATATATATCACTTAGGAGACTCTTAATTATGATCAAGGCACAATGCAAGTCTTTTATCTGCCTGGATATATTCCAGCTGTTTACAAAAAGGATGAAATCTACTTTAGTAGGTGTCATCTTTTCAGTTCTGTGAGGCAGACTATCTTTTAATTAATCTAAGCTAAACTTAAAAAGACAACACAGGACTCTTTTAATATCTTTGAATTCACTATTTAATTTTGTACATCTGGTCACAAAAAAATAAAACAATCAAGACCTGCCAACATCTCTTTCTCTCTTGTATTCACTCGCTCACATACACACACACCACAAAATCATCATACTCTCTTGTGCTATTTTCTACCTTTGATTCATCTCTGCTTTTATAACTTAAAAAATAATTTAAATAAAAAAAAAAAAACAACATTGATTTTCATGGGCACTTGAGAGATGAAACTCAAAGAAGGGGCTGGCTGACACATCAGTGGTTTTTTTTTTTTTTTACTGAAGAAAAGGGGGAGATGGGTTGTTCAGAGTTTTGAGTTGCTCTCCCAGAGGAAGGAGTCATTCCGCAGAACTTTGGCCAATTTCTCGTTGAATGGCATGTAGAAATCCCGCAGGATCTCTTTAGTGATGGGCAGCATGGGTCCAAGGTTTTTGTCAGCTGGCCTCCTGGTGTTTGACGCTGGACTTCTTGTGATTTCTGACTCTATTTCTTTTGTCAAAGGCCCTGTAAAACACACACAAACTCTTTTTTTCACATCCCTTCTTTCTGGGCCACTTCAGATTTTGCCGCAGCACTAAACAAATGGAACAAAATACAGTAAAGGACTCTCTGTCACTGTGTATCAGTAGTGCTCTGAGCAGAAGATTTGATGCTCTGGGAGGTAATTCGCACCTTGGCTGATGTTGGCAGCTCTTTGAAGAGCTAAGTCTGAGCTTTGGGGCAATTAAATGGTGGGACGAACCAGTGAGACAGAAGTAAGGGGGGCTTCAAGACTACAGGGCAAAACTGTGTTTGACTGTCCCACATAAACTCTGGCCTGTGACTAACGGCAATCTACTTTATACTCCGAGGCACCTTTTTGATAATGAAAGTAGCGAAACTATAAGAAAGTTCAGAACTGTATCTTAAGGAAATGTGATTTTATTTTCTAAGCTAGTGGGATGCACTTCAAAATCTTCTAATGTAATACATGCACTGCTCTTTGTTAACAGTACAGTACCAGAAAACCCTCATTATCTCCCTTGAGTACTTTTAACGCTACATGCAGACATTTGTGGCTGAAACGAAAAGCATTCAACCTACAAAGGGCAGTTGTTGTAATATTAGATTATGCAATACTAATATAAATATTTACAAAAATGGGACAGTTGCAAGTAGAAACACAATACAAAGATGCAACAACAAGCCTGTTTTGGGTTCAAATGGGAGTCAAGTTTTTTATAGGGTGATGCCACATGCTGATCCGATTTTCAGTTTCTCCAATCTTTCTCTCTTACTGTGTTAAAAATGTTTGAGACCACACATCAGTTCTTAACAGCAAGCTGAGCTTCTCATTCATCAGCATTATAGGCTTGAGCAAATTTTAATCATGTTGTAATCATGCCATATTAATATGACAATAGCTCATATTGAATTTGTCTCATCAGCACGCGTTTCAGATTTCTGCATCCCTACTGATATAATAATAATAATAACAGTCAGTGTAATGCATTTAACATAACACAGTCCCAATGGTCTTTAGTGATGTGTCTGAATTATATTGATCAGTCCCCAGAGGGAATAATTACTCACCCAAATTAAGGAAATCAAAGACTTTGTGCATTGTGTATTTCCTATTAGAGGCATGGTCTTCCAACCTCAGGACCAGAATCTGTTCCTTGCTGAAGACGGTCAACCAGTCCATTAAGTACACAATGTACACACCAACTTGCAATCTGACCTGAGGACACAAAACAGATAATTCGACGTGAGATAACCGAACTTTATCCACAAAACGTCCACCTCGGTGGGGGGGGAGTGTATGCATGGTTAAACTTCTTTAAGATAATGAACAGAGGGAGGGAGGGGAAGACGGAGGGAGGGAATTCCACCGGCTTTCTCTTTCATCTTCCCTATGCGTTCAGCTGGGTAATGCTTGGCACTGCGTGGGCATGTGCTGGTATCATGCTGTGTGAGTGGTTGAGGGATCTGAGAAAGATTTCCTCTAGCATCAGAAACCTTGCATCAACACCTGCCAGTAGACCGGATACTCAGTTTGTACCGATACATGGTGGTGTTTTGTTTCAACCCGTTCTTGTGATCCATCAATGCGAGGATGTGTTGCTGTTTGATTGCCCTGTGAATTGAGTATATTTAGATTTTAGACTGTTGGTCGGACAAAAGAACCAATTTGAAAATGTCAGCTTGGGCCTCTGGGAACTTGTGATGGGCATTTTTCACATTTTGTTGATTGATCAGTTTTGAAATTCATTAAAAAACTTTCTCCAGAAAATAAAGCAGCCGCTGGTCTTTTGTGAGATTTCACCAGAGCATTTCAGCACAGCCTAATTGTTGTTGAAATGGATTTTTTAGATACCCGTGTGACAGTTCTTTGCAAAACAGTAGGCATAAACAAAACACCTTGTTACTGGGAAAAGAATTATCTGTGTCCTTTTGCCTCTTTAGCAAAACTGAAAGGCCATTCAGAATAAATGATTACAAGCCAGGCCAGCAACTCTTCCTTTGTTAAATCAATTTGGTAGAACAGTGAAGGCCAATTGTGTTCTTATGCTGGTGTTTATTTGTCTTTTCTCCCCGGACTCTAATTTGAGCTCTAAAACTTTTAGCGAGGAACCACAGGCATGTGAGACCACTGTAAGGACAGCTGTAATGCTTTTCACATGGTCTAATAACTCTGAGGAGATATTAGTGGATGGACCATTAGGCCAGCGGCAGAGAGTGAGCATGCTCCCGGAGGGCCATAAAGCTTGTCAGTGGCAGTTGGAGAGGAGGACCACAGAATATAAGGCAGCCTGGAGGGGGAGCCAGTCTGCCCCAGGGCACTGTGGGGAAAAGCTGGACTGGGGCCCAACATTGGGGCCCTGCACTGGCTGACACTAAGACTTGGTCTGTTTTGTGAGTAAGAAGGAAGTTCACACCAGCAGTAAACTAGGTTTTCTTGTACAAAGAGAGGCTATAGACATTGCCCCGCTCGGTGGTTCAACAGTGTTGCCAATCCTTTTCATAGAGTCCGTCCTGCAAGCTTTAGCATGTGCTAATGAAGTGTGAATTTCACTCCATCTGTCTTTTTTACTCCTTTTTCTTTTTCTTTCTTCCCACCAGCTAAAACGCTGGTCGCTAAAGTCCGGTGTTTTGCAGGGCTGCGAGACAAAAGAGAGAGGGAGGGTAAACTCACTGGCATGGCATTGTTGACAGTAGTGTTGTAGACACAGGAGCGCATTGTGTACTCTGTAAGGCACCCCTCGAATAACTGCAGTGACTCTGACACCTTCTCGTGGAAATCCTCTGCAGACTTATTGGCAATACCAAAGTAAAGGTAGTCAGAGTAGAGCCTGCAAGACAACAGAGATAATCTGTGAGCAAATTTGAACATGAGATAGACCCTGAAATTTCACTTTTGGAAAAAAAAAAAGGAAAAAAAGACAGCTTTTTACAGATATTCAAGATTTTTTAAAAGAAGCACATGGTCTAACTCATGTCACGCCTCATGGTCTAACTCATATTGTCTCACATCAAAAATCTGTTTACGCTTCCTCAGCAGGGCAGGAAAACTTATTGTAATCCGCTTTATGAACAGAAAATTTGAACGTGGAATACTGAGGCAGGCCAGAAAGCTGCAGGGGACTTCAGTGTATCTGAATGAACATCTAACTAAAAACAACTGATACAGCCGACAGGCAGTTATCCTTAAAAAGCAAAACAAAATACAAGCAACGTGTACAAGGAGCTGCCATCTGTGGATAAGGCTGAGCAGATTACTAGAGGAAGCAAAAGTAATAATGGTAAGAGAACAGATTGACTTTGATAAATATAAATGAATAGTCAGCCTTGTTTGGACAACTGGATGTTGATTAAATGTGATTTATGGGTAAACTGAGAGACGGAGAGACTGTGAACACTGACACTAATACACTTGCAGGATTGGATTTTCTCCATGTGATCAGTTTCCATAGAACTGAATGAACAATATTCAAAGAAGTGGAGATTTAAACCAGTTTATGACAAATTTTAACAAATTGCTGCATTATACTGAAGAATAGTTCTCTCAAAAGTGTGAATATGGATGGATTCATATCAATAATACATTTCAATAGTAGGACAAAAGCAATTATAGCAAGCATGTACATATATTCTCTCAAGTAAAAATAAATGTTAACAGCATAAAGTCATCCCAGTTTAAACCTCGCAGGCATTCAGCAGTATGCTCTCCACACCTCTGATAAAGGTGTCATAATGAAAACTTGTTATGTGACAGCCAGACTCAATAAAAGGCAACAAATCTTCTGTGACAACAGGTCTTTTGTTTCCTATAAACAGAGAAAGTATCTGTCTGTATCTACGGTGTAAACAGCTATGACGATAGAGGCACAAAGGTGAAGGTGTGCAACTGTATCTGCTTTGTTGCAGGCATTTTAGTGCAGATACACAGTAAAACAGAGATTACTCCCACCTTTCCACTGGGTCCCTGAGCATGACGATGAAGCGGGCATCGGGCTGCAGGGCATGGACGAAGTCTTGGATAAGGAAGGGAGGCTCTCCCTCTGTGGTGTTGTCATAGAAATACACCCAGGCATTGTTATCCCACATGGTGGATGCACTGGCTTCTCCTGCAAAACACACCCACAGTGTTTCAGCTAAAAACATAGACACAGACCGTCACACACATAATTATGCAGTCACGCAGAGACGGAACAAAACACACACGTATACATTTTCATAGTTTTCCTCTCTCTTCGGCACTTCATTCGATGACTGTGGTGAAATAAATGCAAGGCTCATTGTTTTTCAAGCAAAAATGTCAAATATTTCATAGTTCTAACTTCTCCAATGTGAGGGTTTGCTGCTTTTTGTTGCATTATACTCTAAATGAAATCTAAAACAAGACTCTTGCAGAAAATGTAGTGTATTGTGGGGAAAAACTTAATGGGTGATTATGCTCTAAACTCCCTCAAAGTATGTAAAAAAACAAAAAAAAAAACAATAAACTACTGCTCAGTGTTACTTTTTAGGTCCAATCGTGACCTTCAGTTTTGTACTATTGTTATATCTGACTTTCAATCATTTTAAAACATAATCAAATATAAACACATAAATTCCCCAATTTGCTTTTTCTGAAATCCATGATAAACCACAAATATGTGGAAGTTTGTATCCACTTCTTCATGAAATTGCCTCTAAACTTGAGGCTGGAACTAACAAACACAGCATGCTCCCAACACATGCAACAAGTCAATAAAATGAAAGATTCTAAAGCAAGAGCACAAACAAGAAAAGCAAGAGCAATTACATCTCCAGCTGTGAGCAAAATTGTAGAATGACTGCAATCCACACAGTTACAGTGCTGGCGCTCTTAACGAGGCACAGGACGTCGTTTGTCAAACAATTTGAGAGCAGGAACTTTATCTGGCTGTGCTGAGAAATGATATCCAGGATTCATTAGGCTGTCTGTGCCTTCATTAACCTCTTATCTGTGAAGTGAAGCTGTGATGTATTTGGAAGGAACACAACATGTGCCTTATCTGCCTCCCTTCCTCAGAGAAAGGAATGATAGCTCGGACCTATTTTCTGTGATGACAACGGTGAGAGTGAAACAGGATCGCTGCTAATGCTGTTACGCCTTAAATAATACACACTGTGATCAAGTCTATTTAAGGGTCTCGGTGTCCATTAAAAGGGCTTATTTTGCTCCACTGGGAGAGGCCGTAATAGGGCAAACAAATGGCGGAGCCAGACCGGCGTGCCTCTGGTATTGGCCGGCGGTTGAAGAGAGTCAGAAGCCCAAGATCCTGGCCACAGGCCTGCACCTTGCTGGGCTCTCCCAGGGCATGGTGTGAATACTGAGTGGGGCTTTGGCACACTCCCCCCGTCTTTCAAGGATTATTTATTTAAAGAGGGAAACAAAACAGGGCGGCATGCTAAGCTGTGCTCAATGCAGCAACTCAGTCCAGTGTGAAAAGGCTATTGTTGAAAACTTAAATCAGTTTTTCTTTGCAGCTGAGCAGCTCTTTGAGATCGTGTTTGGACGACGGAAAAAGACAGAGACAGATGGAAGCAGAGGCGCTGGGAGCAGGATATGCAGATAGAGGACGGAGGTTTGTAAGACTTCTCCACCCCACTGCGGATATTATTGCTGTCCTGACACAAAAAGAACAATGATTCCTTTCTGCTGCACTTCAGTGAAGTGGCTAAGTGAAGCAGAAGGAAGTCCAGTATTATTAAGCTGTTAGAGCCTCTCTTTAGGGCTGAGTCACTGGCTCTCTTAAAAATCACAGTCACTTGCTGGAGTGAGAGCGGCTGCTTCAGAGCAGCTCCGTGCTTCAGCCTCGCTACCTGCTGCTTTGATAGCAGCTTTGTAATATTGGAGGCGAGATTACAAGTGAAGTTCCAGGTAAGTGTCAGGTCCCCCCCAAGCCAAACGCTATTGGCTGCAGCCTAACGATGGCACAGAGTACCGTCAGTCCACGTCCCACACACAGATCACAGCGCTGATACGTGACCTAAGTAACTAATGCAATCCAGCAGAAGGAGGAGGGCTAAAGCTGTCCTTTTGACATTATGTGACACTGACAAAACAGGAAGGCAGAGATTGCACACAACAGGAAATGTTTGTGCAACTGAACTGCCAGCAGATCTGATTAGCAAGATGGTAATCATCATTTGTATGTTCCTCTCTTAGCTTCCCTCAAATGTGTAATTCTTTAGATTTAGATCTTCTATATTAGATTAGTGGCGCTTCAGAGTAGAGACACACGCTTCAGAGTAACTTTCCGTCATAGTGTGCCACTTTAAGGTTTGCTGAGTTTCACAATATCCTTTGCTTTGCATGATTAGTGTGAATAACTGTGTTTGATATTTCATGTCTGGGTTACAGTTAATCTTATGACTAGTTAATATTAGAAATATAATTTTAAAAATAGGCTTATGGTAAGATTGAGGTTGGACCAAGGTCAGCGTTAGGCAGTGGTTAATTTGTAAAAAACTTATAAGGGGCTGGTGGAGTCTCTCAGCCTGTCTTCATTCGAAATTCCTGAGGCATTAGAGTAGGGACATCCATTAGAGTTTTTTTGGCCCTGATCCTGATCCAGATCCAAGTCCTTTTGGTTATTTAATATTGGTTATCTACCAATGGAGAGTCTGATCCTGTGCTTTACTTTAAAATGTTGATTAAATATGTATCTGAGTCTGACACATTGAAATAACAGCTGTAGCATACTAAATCACCTTATTTTTCACGAGCTAGAGCTACTTCAAATCAAAATATTGAAGGTCCTGGTTCAAGGTTTATAAGCTTAAATTACTAATATGATTTGAATGGAAATGTATCTGGATTCAGATCTTGAAACTGACGTAATGCAATCCACTAGAGAAAAGGCATAGGCTATCACTCATAGGCAGAGCTAGGGGGTGGCCAGTGTTTTTTTTTTTTTTTAAGAAGGAGGATAGCAGAGTCTAGACACCACAAATAATGTCATGGACCCTTTTTTTCGCCAATAACAGCACTAACTGTGGTTTATTATCATTGATGTATAATTCCAAATAAAGCATGAACAAAATATTTTATTGCAGCTTTGACTCTTTGCATGCCTTCCTTTCGCTTGCTTTTAACATCAGTGATTTAGGATTTTAAGCTTATCCTCTGCACTGGCCATTTGTTTGCAGCGTACGAGTTAAGTAGTTCAAACACATCACTGGCTCGGCACAATTTAAACTGAATGAGACTGATTGCAAATTATTGTGTTATTAAATTTAATCATGCAGTATTTACCACCAATGTGAATAGACTGTCATTTCGCTTACCTATGATGATGTTAGGTTGGCTGGGGCTTCCACTGGTGTTTGTTGTAAGGTTGCCCTGGATCTGGTAAGCAGCCTGATCAAACAAATCCAGGTAGTCTTCGACCGGGTATCGATCATGAAAGCCCTCGCTCAGACGGATGATACCTGGTGGAGGACAAAGACAGGGATGGTAGATATACTTTGAGGGGTACAAGTACATCTCTAGTGCATGTTTGTTTTTGTTGGAAAGTTATTGCATTGGCGGGAATCTTTAGCACTTAGATGGG
The DNA here is from genome assembly GCF_004916995.1 of Morone saxatilis. NCBI lineage: Eukaryota > Metazoa > Chordata > Actinopteri > Moronidae > Morone > Morone saxatilis. The sequence continues at coordinate 7,478,445 of NW_023339651.1, read as the reverse complement.
TGTGTATCTATCAGGCATGTTTTTATTCCCGCCTGCCCTCTCTTTCCAATGTGTTTCTGTGATCACACTAAAGGAGGTCATTAGGGCTTCTGTGTTGTCCTGACTGTAGTGTGACCTAATAAAATCCAAGTTCAGATCCAATCCAAATGCTTTCCCTGTTCAGTTCCCAGTGTTTCCAACTAAGGGCCAATGTCAAGTTAATGCTTTAAATGCAGGATTAGCAAATGCGTTTTCCATCTGAGCTGCTGTGGTCTGTGGTATAATTACAATTTACAAGGCAATTGTGGAGATTCAGTGTAGGATTTAGGACTATCCATGCAGTATAAGGATAAGGAGGTAGCTCAGGCGTCTGTTACTTTCATTGATGCTTTGATGGTGTCGCAGTAAAACACCTTTCTCTAGTTAGCAGGAAAACATGATCAGAAAATCCTGGTAAACTCTCCCAAATGCCCAGCTTGCATCATTATTAATCAATTCCGGTTACACTTGTATGAGGTGTGATGATGCTAGTGTGTCTCGCTGCAGGCCTTTTTTCTTTCCTTTTTTTCAGCCCTTGAACGAAGTGTCACACCATTTTCAAATAGCCTGTGTTTCGTGATGGGTTACTGTATACAGCAGACACATCTGATTAAAATTCAAACTGCTCTTCTAAGAAAGTTATGTGGCGCGGATCGCATCAAATCACCTTTTTACTGCGTCGGATGAGTGGAGCCTTGAGGGGAATGAAATAAATAAATACAAAACAAGACCATTTGAATTCAGAGTGTTCTCAAAGGATGTCTTAGGAGAAAAGTGCTGATTACCAGAGCATAGCTCTAAGTGCAGCACTGGAAGGGATGGAGAGAAAATAAAGGAAGTGGCAGCAAAGATGAAAGAAAGGGGAGTATAGGGGGGACAATAACTGAGAGAGACCTATGTCCTTGGGATACAGCAGCAATAGCTGCTACGCAACATCACAGGCTGCAGAAAACACAAGCACGAGGCAGGCAAATTAAGGGAAACAACTCATCCACATCCTGCAGTGTTATGAGGTTCAAATAATTATCAGCTCAAACTGAACACAACACATTAAAATAAGTATTGCATGCAGACTGATCAATCCACCAGTTAGGTTTTGTGAGTCTTAGAGGGATTAGGGGCATAGTCAGCAACTGGATGAACTTCAAAAGGATAGCTTTGGCTGCGACAGTTAAGCCTCCTTTGATATTTGTGGTGAGAATTTGGATGAAATTTAAAAAAAAAAAAAATGTGGCCATTGCCAATGTATCTAGCTCCCTCAACAAGTATCGTGCCAAAACCCCCGGGGGAAATTCATCATTCAAATTCAAATTCAATCATTAAGTAATTTTTAAACACATGGTTCCAGGCAAAATGTATCAATCATTGCTGAGCAGAAGAATAGCGTTCATCCACTGTGAGAAATCACTATTAAAAAATTGAGTCCTCATGCTGCGCTGATGAGATAGTAAGGCTGCTGTTCTTAAAGAAGAATTATGAGATTATCTACACACTGTATGTGCGCGTCTTTCAACTCAGTATAAAGTCATTATCTGATCTGCTTTTCCTAATCACTACTGACTTTAAACAGATCGGTCTACAGTTTAACTGCTACTCTTCACATTTATTTTCTTTCTCCCACTATTTCTTCACAAATGCAGACACACATTAGTGACACACACACACTGACTCACACTCCTGATGCCTGCCTCTTGAGCTGCGGAAGGTTTTTCATTATTCATGAGTCTTAATGGCTGTTTCAGTTATAAAGGAAAACAAAAAGCATGTAGCTACTGAAGATGATGCTCTGCCTTGTTTTGGAAGCACAAGCATAAGACAAATTTAGAATAGGGCATTCTAGTGGAACAGCTAACCTGGACATTAATTATCAACTAAAATTGATTTTAAAAGAGGAGAACTTTTTTAGTGATGTTTGGAAGAAGTCACTAAATCAAACCAAAGGAGCAATGCAACAAAGCATCTGCAAGTGAAGTGAGGGTTTGATTTGTTTATTACAGAAGGTTTTCACTTCACTCAAATACAGCCTTCCCCCCCCTTCAGATCGCATTGGCTTTTAATCCCATCTGTGGTGGCGTGGTGGTTCTTTTAACATCACAGATGCACATAGTGAAGAGAAACACACGATGGCATCCACACATTTAGATGACAGTACCGCCATACGACCAGATGTCTGCTGTGAGGCAGCTCTTACCTCTTGACGCACAGTTTGAGGGCTTATCTCTTTGTTTGAGAAAATGACATATTACCACCTGTTCAAACTCCATTACAACCAACAGAATAAGCCAAAATTGTGGAAGTAGGTTGTGTGTGTCTGTAAAAAGTGAACTGAAACAAGCCACTGATTGTGTGGTAATGCATAAGTCTCCACCAGCTAAATTGGCGAGAATTGCCTAAAACTAGAGAGAAATAACATCCTGAAATATGCCTCTAACAGTTTGTAAAATATGTAACAGTTCCCTCATAAAATGAAATGATTGGCTTTCTAATTAAATAAATGTATGATTGCTATGTTACTCTTTTAAATGAGAGTATAAAATCCACGGTGTGCAAAGGGGGAGCAGCCAGAAAGCTGTAAAATAGAGCAAGAACTAGAAGCCGAAGGAAGCAGAGTACATGGTGGGAAGACATGTCGCAAGGAACGAGTGCAACATTAACGTTTGCTAAACAAGTGCAGGAAACAGTGCACCCACACACGTGGGTTCAAAGCGTGTGAGGAGGCTGTATTTTTCACATGTTCTTTTCAAGTGGTTCCTACTACAGAGACAAATCTATGTCACAGATGATGGTGAAGTACAGTTCGTCTAGATTCTTCTGCGTATAGTCCTAGTTGAGCCGTTAATGAGCACCGTCGCTGCATGTGCTCAACCATCAATGTGCCAAGATGGGGAAGTTGCACTGGTAAGAGATGATGGCTTTAAAGCACACAGGAAGGGGGGGGGGGGG
>NW_023339651.1:7473645-7475384 GCF_004916995.1 Morone saxatilis | reverse complement strand
GGGGGGGGGGGGGGGGCTGCAGGCATTCAAAATGTTGAATGAAGAAGGCAATAAAGAACTTAAATACACCATTAGAGCTGTAAATTTGGGGCTAACAACTCTCAGGTATAAAATAAACAGTTTAAGATTATTCTCATGCACAGCACAAGCTGAGTGTTGAATATTCATTTTTCGGTTAATTGCATTGGGAGATTGAACTGCGTGCATCAGAGATACTTAATTCCTGTCACATTCAGGGCTCACACCCAGCTAGGTTTCATAATAAAAAAACAAACAATTGTGGTTGCTGTTTTTGCTGTATTGGATGTAAATCAATTTTCAGTTTGACATAATGTGAAGTTGTCAGTCAATATCCAAATGAGTAGAAATTCCGAAATTCTGTTACCGCAATCCACACATCTTAACAATATAATGACTGTAAGAATACAGGATATGAATTTAATTACGCTCATGAAACAGACAGGTCTGCCTTGAAGGTTGAGAACCCCTCAGACGCCTGTCAGTGATTGCTTTTCTGAAGCCCCTGAGGTATGGCTCTGCCAGAATGATATACTGTAGAGAGTCACATTCCACACTTATAATGCTCTCAGCCTCTCATTATTGTGTACCAGCCTGGAGGCCTCTACCATAGAAAATTATAGTTTTCTTTACTCACCAAACCTCTTGCGGGTCCACCAGTGTGGCTCTTTGAAAGTGGTGAACTTGACATCAGGGTGCAGCCTCAGTCTGTCATACAGGTCCGTTGTACCACACTTTGGTTGGCCAATGATATAGAAATATGGAAGGCACCGCATGCGGTAGAGTTTCCCTTCGCGGTGAAACAAGTGTTCTCGGAAAGTGTTCCTCAAGTGCTGAAACACTGTGCGGAAGCGCCTAGAATAACGTGCGTACAAGTTTGTCCTGTATGGGTCCAAAGTGATATTCCCAGTGTATTCCTCATACCAGCAGGGGTTCTTGACACCAGGCAGGAATTTGCGGGGGACAACAGAAAACATCTGTAAAAGCAAAGAAAGTGGGCTGCATTAAGCTGCTGAGTCACCGTCCTTCCCAAATATATAAACATATTTCAAACAAGACCTTCTGTAAACCCATGAAGTTATCATTGCTATGGCTGCACAGCGGAAGATAAATACATTCCAGTCATTTCACAGATACATGAAAGGAAGTGGTTTGTTTAAACAATTAAAAAAAAATTTATTGTGTGTGGGCCACTGTTTTGGCAATTGTAGGAAAACACCATCTGTGTGGGATCCAACTTCACATTCTCAACCAGACTCTAGAGAGGCAGACTTGCTGTATATTGACTTTAGAGGCAATCAACACATTGACTGAAGTGAATGTACATATATACATACACATACAGTGCAGCTGGAAAGTATTTAGAAATGGATATATTGTCCCTGAATCTATTTGAGGTTGTTTACATCCACATTAGATGGACAGTGTGGGAATTCTAGCCATTTTTCTACCTCCAGTTTTAGGAGACAGAAAGTGATAAACAAGTTCACATGAACTGTTTAATAACATTCCAACCGACCTCAGCACACACTCTTGGTGTGTTCACTGTTGATGCTTTGCCTGGCCTGTATTGCAGCTATCTTCACTTTTTCCTCGTTTCCAACTTGGCCAGTCAAGAACATTCCACTTTAGCTATAAAAAACTCAAACTTCAATCATTGCTCCAAGTTTCTCCTGATGCACTGACCTTAATCAATAAATCAATCAATCAACTTTTATTTC
>NW_023339651.1:7470261-7473467 GCF_004916995.1 Morone saxatilis | reverse complement strand
GCATTAGGTTTCTCAACAGTGCATAGAATGTGGTGACTCCTACCCTACAAAATAGTTCACTTGCACTGCTCCACCTGGGTTTTTTAAGCAGTATACGCAAACCATCATTATAGGCAATCTGGAGCAAAAAGCAATTGGTCTATAGTTATCCAAGCTCCCCACCTTGCCAGCTTTGTCCTTGAACCTTAAAAGGGCTAAAAGTCCTTTATTATTCACCCAATAAGGATGTGCAACCCAGCACCTATAAACCTTATATTGGATATTACTTGTTTCATTTCATATCCAATGTGCTGGACATGAAACAGTAGAAAAATAAAGCATTTCTGTCCTATTACATTAAGTGTTTTTTGGTGATCCAACACAACAAAGGCCCATGTCACCATGACTCGCTCACTGCCTGTGAGACACATCTACTTTAAGCACATTTAATGCCAGATCCATCCACAGATGTGGTATTGATTGTCCCGCAGCCACACTCTCCTATTCATTAGCTGGTTCAATAAGAAATTAGTTATATTGCAAATAGCCCTGGCACAAGCCATTATCATTAGGATTAACAATTAATTGAACCAGGCGTTGAGGTGAGACGGACATTGCGAGAAAGCCACGGGCCCAATGTTGGAAGACGATGGGATGACTTTGAGCTTTAAATCCCCTCTGAAAAAAAAAAAAATTGGTAGAGACATATGCAATTATCTGGTGTGACATGAAGTGTTATACAAGGTTTTCAGAGCAGTTTAACTCTTTATAAATTCAATTAGAAACTTCAACCGGTGGGAAATTGCAACAGCATAGCCGTATTGAACCCTGTGTAGACCGCATGTAGGTACGAATACTGATTTGAATAGTCTTTTAGCATTTAATTACGCTTCAAGATAGATCTGTGATTGTCAATTAAAAGAGAGATCAATGTCAGTCTGGGCAATGTATGTTTTATAATTAAAATAGAGAGATAACATTTACATTATTAAACACTGCAATATTCATTGCAGCACCCAATTTTTGTATATATTAAATGAGAAATTAGACAGATTTGGCTATACTCACATGTGGCTCACTGTTAACCAGTGCCTTGACCTCTGGGAGCTGTCGACTGCTACGAAACTCCACCTTGGATGTGATGGACTTTACCACAAGTTTGATATGTGCGTAGTCCTTGACTGAGGAGAGGTTGTAGGCAAAAGGCCCCGGGCTGACGAGGCTGCTGAAGTGGTAGGGTGAAGGAGTGAGGAGCAGGCCCTTCTTGTCTCCTGTCAGAATGTACGAAGCCATGATGAGGAACGTGACGGCCAGGCCGAACAGGAAGCTGTAGAGCCTGATCTTTCGGAAGCAGCCCAGGGTGTTCCAGCGCTTCGGCAGCTCCCGTTTCACCTCCAGGACTGCAAACAGGTTCATGGGCGTGTCGTCTACCTGCAGCAGCAGTGGCCTCTTGCGGTAATCGTCCACTGTGGAGCCCAGCAGGCTGTATTTGTAGTCCATCTGTGTCATGGTGTCAACAGCCTGCAAGTCCCAGGTGTCACAGCTCAGACACAGGGTGGCATTATAGAGAAGGAGCCAGCCAGACAGGAGGTCTTGGGATGGGTGTTAAGTTGATATCCATAATGAGTTGTGGAGCCCACATCATCCACTGAAATCTGCCTAGTAAGAGGAAGAAGAAAGAGACAAACAACTGTCAATACAGACTCTTTTTAAACGTATGGGCTTATTCAGCAACTTCCCTAACCTGAGAAATATATATATAATAATCCTTTGTTACCACCTTCTGCGTAGCTGAGGCTTCCTGTGTCACATTTACATCCTGTTTAAGTGCTGACTTGCATTTGTGTATCAGCTTCATTTGGGACACAGGTTGCTATCAAGGCCAGGCACTGATTGAGATTCTTTCCATTTTAGTTTAAGCATACATTTTATACCTCAGGAGAATGTCATCTCATCCCTTAGTCTCTCCCAGTTATAAAACAATTCTGCTTTGTGAAAGCAGTCAAACGATTAAACCTGCAGTTGTAGCAATATAACCTCAGGCTGAACAAAAGAAAAATAAATTGATAGTAGAGAAACAGTGAAAGAAATCTGCCTGCTCTGAATATTGACGACTTACATGAAATGGCACTAAGAAGTAACAAATCATCCTGTAAATGTCAACTCAATTCAAAATGTCACAGTTTCTTGGAAAATCGGACATAATCCTGTTTTAATCGGAGAGCACACCAGCACCCTCACAGTCCATCCTCCCTGTGCATCGGAGTCACAATATGGAGGGAGCGATAAGGACGAGGGATGCATTCAGCCTAGGAACTATGCAGCTGTGTGTCAGAGTCTCCTGGGGAGAGACACGAATATAAGACATACCCGGGCCTGGACGGGAAAGGGATTATATTATCAGAAAATGGTATTCCTCACTGTGTAGTCACATGGATCAACAATCGCCCACAGATAAAAGGAGGGCCAATGTCTAAAGGGTAAAAGAATTGGGGATCTTTAATGATAATGCTCGTGCAGCAGCAGCGTCTAGTGTTATCCTTGAGGCTCTCTTTGTGTCTGGAGCTGAGCCAACATGATGGCAGTGAATACAATACAGCATAATGACAAAAAGCCAACAGAACCGAGGGTCTAGGACACTTTTCAAAGGTTGAGTGGGATGTTCAGGAATATGGCTGAAGCCCCTAGTAATGTTTCACACCTTCACACTTGAAACTGCATGGATACAGCCATGTATCTCCTCCTGCTCGCATACATCATAAGATAAGGGCCCCTATGGAAGTGAGTCATCGCTCCTCCTCGCAGCTCCTGATACTGTCTACCCCCCCTCTTCCCCACCACCGCCCATCGCCCACACCCTTTGCACAATTTCTGTATTCATGGAGCTTGCAGCAGAGCTGATAAGAGGATGGCTGGAGAGCGCCTGCCTGCCCGCTCAAGCAATGTCATTTACCCCAAGCTGGGCCCTCAGCATCACACGACAGCAACTGTCTCTCCAGGAGACAGGTGGGGAAACCGACCCGCGCTGAAAAGACCGATATCCAACCCACAAGAAGTTTTCTGACTGAAACTTCAGTTGGTGAAAAAGAGAGCGCTGAAGAATAAAGAATTCACTGCAAGAAGCTGAAACCACAGTCGGATATTTAATATGTTTTCGCTTTCAGCCAGAAAATGAACCTCTCTTTTGGAGCAGGATTATTTTTATCATCCCCCCCCCCAAAAAAAAA
>NW_023339651.1:7462842-7470185 GCF_004916995.1 Morone saxatilis | reverse complement strand
TATTTCTTGATATTTAAATATGTACTGATGTTGGGTTCCATTTTAGCAACTTCCTTAAAATTTTCCAAAGTGACGAAAGCTTCAAAATGACTAAGATGTTTGCTTTTAACAGAAATGTAATTACTGGAGGTCGGATGTCCTCTCCATCACAGAGACGGACACTACACTGTGTAATCAAGGTGCTTAAAGTAGGATGGCATTTTCAGGGTTGTACTTGCAACAAGCCCACTGTTTCCTATTGATGAGCAAATTCGCTCATCTGTAGTCGTCATGCCAGTAGCACTTATTGACTGTCTGCGTCTTTCGTCTAGGCTGAAGTCAACATGGTTCTCGTGCTCAAGGTGATTTTAAAAAAGAGGGGAGTAAGAAGAAGCCATAAGGGTTACAGATGGAAAGAGAGATAAAAAGAGAGTAGACAGATGAAAGTAGATGACAAAGAGGAAAAAGGGCCTGTGTCATTGACGAGAGAATGTCACTCTCAAGGGAAGTCGCATCTAAATCAATCAGCCAGCTAAGTGTAGCAGTGGGCAACTGGCAGCTTGACAGATCTGCTCTATTCATAAAGCAAATACGTTGCTGCTGTCCATCAAACATGATGAAATAGCTTAACTGAAATAGAAATATGGCTAGAGAGCAGTGGATAAAGAGGACACAAGGTTGCATCATCTACCTTTATATTCAAATAATTGTAAGTTTGTAGTTCCTAATAAGTTTATTGTAAGTAAATTATAGCTTTAATAAATTAATTTATTATTGCTTTATAGATCAGTAATATGCACTTAGCAATTGGTTTGTATTAGTACAAGAGCCTTAAGCTGTGATCTTAACAAATCTGATTGGATATATTGGTCAACATTAATTTTTTAAGACAATAAACACTAGGACATCTTGTAACGTAAAAATGCTTTTGCCAGTGCTTTCTGGTCTACACTGTTCAGCCAATAAACTGTTCAATAAACTAACATTGGCTCCACTAATGACTTACTATCATTATACTTTGAGACTGGGTAAGTTATTAAATAGTAATTATGTTGTTTAGAGTCATGGGTTTTTTTTCTAATAAGCCATCAAGATTAATTAAATAGCATTAAAGATGAGCAAGAAAAACACAATAGGCTAGAGAAGGATAGCAATGTTGTCCTTACTACTGACTTGTTACTGATCTATGAAGCCTTAATAAATGATTTACTAACAATTATTAACATTATTGGGTACAACTTATAAATCCTTTATGCAGGTATGCGACTATGCAATATGAACTCTTAGTCAATTAGCGAGTCTGTAAGTCAAAAAGTGTCTTCTGACTCGAAAGATCAAACACATAACTCACATTCGTAATGATTGTAATTAACTTTGAAGACACTGGCATCAGTGGTAATGGCCTGCATGCTGTGCTGATGGCTCCCTCCCTGTGTGGTGCAAATGGAATTGCCTCGGCCTTAATAACTCATCAGAGGGAGACCTCTCCATACTGTCTACCCTGTCATTCAGAGACAGATCAGTGAAACAGGCAATCAGACAGATTTGTTTAAAGTCTGCCGTCTACGCCGCTCCTAGCTGTCCATCTCCGCTCTGGAAAATCCAACCAATCTCACACACTGGCAGCTAATTGCTGTTCTCTTGTGTACCTTTTCTCCTTCGCTTAACAATTCCTTTCTTTGTGTTTATGGCTATAAATACAGGAGGATTGATTATTTGTGTGAAAAGCTGCAGTGTAGATGGACAGATTATCTTTTTTCTACTTTATAAAAGCACCTATTGTTGTTAACACTTTTAAGCCATCTGAAGCAAATCAAATTTCTAACTGGTTATATTAAAGCTTTTCTTACGATGTGAACATGAAGATTTGTTTTCTTTGGCATTATTGTTCTGTTTTTCCTTCTACTGTCCATGAATTGTCTTTATAGTCCATAGTGCTCTGCTTTCAAACACTATGACAAAACCACTCTTTTTTCCACTTTTAATCATTCATTCCTCAAAACGACAAAGGATCAAATACCTGGCTGGAGAAGCAGTGTGTGCAGTGGAGAGCACACTGTCCTACTTCCTCAGCTGTCTGGTATTTCAAATGGAGGAAATTAATTGCATGGCCTGCTGATGGGACCCTGCAATGCCCTTTTTGTTTTGATTCAAAGCAAACTGCCAGCTATCTCTGTCAGACCACAGAGAACTCACTGCTCCATATCAAATTGTTAAAATATCTTAGTTAGCCTCAGAGACCTCCACAGACCTGTGTTGTTGTCTTTATCTTCGACAGCTAGAGAAGATTAAAAGGGCTTTTTTTTCTACTGGGCATAACACCAACCCATTTACAGTGGAACTCAAAAGTTTCCTACGCCTTTTCTCTTTGGAAACAAGGTGCTGGAAACTCTTGGAGACACTTTGCCTCATATTTGTCTGTCCTCAAAGCACCAGAAGAGGAAGGTCTACTTACATGTCAAGGTATCTTTTATTATTCAACGCTGTTTACATAGCATGACAGCTTAAACTTCACTTATCTGCAGGAGCAACAGGCAAATTAGAGGTTGCGTAGACTGGGACACAGTGGAAGTGAGCTGATAAGCTTAAAAAAAGCCTGATCCATATTACCATGAAGAGTGGATGAAAAATGGTTAAGTCCTCAAAGACAAATTAATCACTTGATACCCAATTTATAATTGGCAGTTTAATCAGACACATGTGGATGATGAAGGAGGAAATCAATGTGCCGCTGGACAAAGAGCATATTCACACTCTCTAGATGCACAGTATGCATTAAAATAGAAAAGACAGTACGAGATGCAAAGCAGGTTATGTAATGATTGACAAACAAGAGAACATAATGTAACCAAGTGGTTATCCCTGATTTATTGTGCAGGTGTGCAAAGTAATACTCACAGCGTAAGTGCAGTGTTGCTTCCTCCCATTACAGACGTAAACATGGAATTTTTCTATAGACTCTGTTATCTGTGACAGTAGTAAAAGACACAACTGGAATGTGCACAGCATAAACAATAATCTGCTGCTAGTTTGCCTTCACAAAAAAAGCCAGAGAAAGGGGACAAAGCAAGGAGGCTCTGTAGTTTTTTGACTATGTCCAGGTTGTGGAGGAATATAAAACATGAGCACAAAGTGGACTGAAAACCCTGCGATGAAGACACTTGGGGGACCTTGAGAATAGAACAGCACAATCTGTCCACAGAGTCCTTGTGTGCAGCTGCCAAGGAGTACTCTCGACCTACTCTCACAGACTGATTTCAACCATCCACTGTCATACTGATGACACAGTTTGTCATTCGAGAACAAACTCATCTACTAAGAATTATCAAGCCATTTCCCCTTTAGCAATATTTACAGATCATTCAAAGCAAATAAGCAAAAAACTGAAGAATAGAGTAAACAACTAATGACTTCAGACTGTAAGTAGAATGTCAGTACGGCCTGCAGACTCGGGCAGTTTCCCGTTATGGCTTTTTCCACACAAGCGGCTGATGAGCTGACAGTAAAAGCCGATACTAGCTGAAGGGCTGTAAACATGCATTTAATGCATGTTCTCTTCTGAGAAACCATCTGCTCATCCTCACTACCATGACCTCTTAACATATCCATGAGACGGGAAGTGGATTTTTAAGTCCACCAAAAACACAGGATGTACTGTTGGCGCAAGAGCATGATAGAAGCGCTCAGAAGGAAGAACAAAGGATGTGTCACCACTGCGTCAGCTGGAGAAAAATGTTTTTCCACCAGGCCACTCACAATAATTAAAGTTCAGCATGAGGCCACTGCAAGGGTGGTACAGCCATGAGTTTCACCTTGTGATTGGTTGAAGAGCGCTGGTGATAAATAGCTGCTGATGACACTGACACTGCCTCCTCTGGTATCAAGGCTATTTTAATTTGCCAGGGCGATCTTAAAGGGGCCAGAGCTTTCTCCATAAACTATAGATAGGTATTTATATATTATTATATATAAAATAATTTCAGCAAAAAAGTACCCTAATTGTTTATATTTTTAATTTTGTGAGTAAAATCTTTAACTGATAGTCTTAAGATTTCAGTCCTGGTTGATTTGCCAACACAAGTGGTTACTGTGGCAACAGCAAGTGTGGTTTGATACTACAGCAAACACATTACTTGAGCAGCTATTTTGTCAGAAATGCAACAGAAGAGCAGCTGGTGTATCTGTTTACAGTGCAATCAAACAAACTCATATAGTTATAATAAATGAGTCAAAAATGAATTCTTTCACACAGGACACAGTAAAGTTGGTTACCTTATTGAGGAGTTGGGTGTGTTCTTGTCACCTGCAACTGTTCATCTAACTGTAGCTGCTCCTTGTTGTTCTATTTACTACCTTCCAAAAATTAAAAATTACTGGTTCATGAAAAAATTGTAAAACTGACCGTACATTGAGCTTCCTGTAGCTGCTTCACAATAAAAGTCACTCTGCGTTTCACCAGTTTAGCGGTTAAAATGTGAAGCAGATGTAGTAGGTAGTGTTGGATTTGTATTAAAAGCAACTTAGATAGTAAACAGTATACTGGGATGTTGTTATCAGTGACATAAAATCAAGCTGGATTACATGCAGTCATTGTTTCCTGTGACTCCCTTGTGCATGTAAAGGCAATCTGAATCTAAGCACCACTAACAAATTACGTCCCATATAGAGATGTAATTACTTAATGTAAATATATTAAATGGCTGTTGCATTAAAAATGCAGACCATAATATTAAAAATTAAGTTTGTTATCTTATTATTTTAATTAGATTTATTGTGTCTGACACACCGAAACATTAAGTTTCCAGCTGCAAGAAGATATTTATAACTGTAATACAGTAATAAGGCCCTGTTGTGAAGAGGACATCTAAAAAAAATGCTTCAAATGATAGAAAATAAAGAGAAAAAAAATAAATAAATAATGAGCAGCTGATTATGCCCCAGACTCCCTGTAAACATACAGGAAACAGTTCAACTCTAGTGTGTTCGTGTTTTAATTGCTATTTTTAAAACCTGATTTGCAACCTGTATTATGGAATTTTTTCCATCCCATTTTAATCGTCAAAGTAAATGCTCATAATAAACACGTGACGTAAATGAAAATTATGACCCTTAACTATGGAGTATGTATTTAAATAAATTAAATCAATTGGAAAAAGCATCATTTGCTGGAGTGAATGAAGCGAGAACCAAAGCAAGCTACTGAAGCATGAAATTAATCCTTACAATAGCTTGGCCGTACAAGAGAAACATCTGGAAATAGGATTGCATTTGGCTACATCTCTACAATGGACCACAAAGCCCACTGATAATAGAGCAAGCAGGAGCCCTATGACCTGTAAAATATGTCACTTCCTTCTTCAGCACCCCGGGGGCTTCAGCCCAATCTAATCATGTAAATCACAACCATGTAACACAGGCAAAAAAGAGAAGATCAGTATTAAATGTGGCTCAGAGTGGATTCATTCGTCATATTACCCAGGGAGAAGTCATCCGTCACATTCCCCCAGATCACACACGCTGTTGACCAAAGATCAGAATCTAATCTCCAGGAAGTCAGGCAGGAGGCCCCCCAGGAGACCAGAGGACCTGACCGTGACCCGGCCGAAGGGCGGCCGGGTCAAATTATCAACACAGCCTTTGGACACTTTGACTGTTGCGGAGGGTGGCAAGAAACATGGCCTCTGCCCTGGATTCATAACTGCTGCTAAGCAGGGATCTCATGCAGAGTCCCAGTTCAGCATTTTCTTCTGTCTTATCTTTTATTCATTATTTTAATTTCACTGGCAGCCTCCCACAGCCAGTGCTCCTTCTGAGGTGGATAAGTGCTTATGATGGTGTAATTAAAAAGTGCAGAAAAACAATGGCTGCCATTTAAATTATTGATTGTGGTAATGGATATGTTGTGAAGAACATGGTGTGCTCTGGTCTCTACACAGAACACCTACAATGAGGTTAAATTGGGACTGAAAATGATAATTTAGAGATAAGAGAAAAGGTGACGTGTCTTATCTGAAATGGTAGCCTACTTTACATCAAATTATGAATAAACGATGGTAATTGTATTTGAAGAGCTGCATCTTTAACACAATAAACAATCAAGGATTTCTTGTGTGAATGAAAAGGAGCTTCAGGTTTGAGGGGCATATGCAAAACAGTGCTGCGTTCGCACAGCAGCTTCCAATGAATAATTTATCAGAATGAACTTAGATGTGATGTGTCTGTAACTTATTATCTAACTTTAGAAAATTTATATCCTGATTAATTCAAATAATATCTGGGGACATCTTTGTGTGTATTTCCATATTTTTCCTGTCTATCTCACAGTCACTTTCATGCAGTTTCTCCATTTTATCTTTTGTCTAGCTCTGTGTCGGTGGTCAAATGTTTTTGTCGCTCGATGTTGATCATACTTTGTGTGTCTTGCTGACAGATTTTGAGATGTAGGTTGAAATAAAAGACATAGAAGAGGCATTGATGCAGCTTTCTGACTGACAGGGAAAACTTATTGTAACTTAGTTGTGGGGGAAAAAAGCAAAGTGAACGAGAAGTCGTGAAATATCACTTCAATTCATGGAGGCTCAGTGCTGCGTAGGAGGACTGGATGTTTTTGGTGTTTGTGAAATATGTGCCAATCGGTTTCTCATCCCCTTAAGGTCCATCTCTCGTGTGTTAAATTGCCAATAATGTGGGTGGTGAATGCAGCCTGCAACATTTATATTGAGATCTATTAGCAACTTAGCATCAGAGCTGTTTTCCTAAGGTGGATAAACAACAAGGCTTCTCACAGACAGTCCAGATAAAAAATTGAAGTGTTAGATGGGATTACATTAATACATTTTTACTGATAAAAATAAGAGAAACACAGGCATACTAGAGACAACAATAAAGCAACTGCAGATGCTAGAATTTGGCCCTTTACCTAATTTGACCTCCTTCTTACGACCACCTTTTCATTTGTTCGACACTCTACCAATGCCTGCTCCTGCTCACCTCCTTACTCTCTTTATGAGAGCTGACAGGCCAGCTCTCTACATGTGGACCAAAGTTCAATCTACTGTTAATCTTCCTTTTTCACAAGAAGCAGACAGACCTGGGGGAAAGCAGTTGGTAATTAATCCAATGGGAATGTTTACTGTTTCCAGTCGAATTCCTCTGAACCCACACTGCAGCATAAATGGCTCCGATTAAAATCAGCTCACAGAAAAATTTAGGGGAAAACCGTAACACTTGTATAAAAAGAAGAAAAAATGTTGTGGTTGAGACTTTCTAGACTATATTTACATTTAAAACAATATAGCTGTTGTAGGGTATTTTTCCATCCACATGTTATTGCCCACTGACACCCTTGACATTTGAAGAACACA